>NW_004955511.1:3142122-3163310 GCF_000276665.1 Chinchilla lanigera | reverse complement strand
GGTGCACATACATCACTGTGATATGATGTTTTTAGATCTTCTGGACAATCCCTAATTTGAAATTATACTACAAAGCTACTGCGATAAAATCAGTATGTATTAGCAAAAAACAGACCTGAAGATCAATGGAACAGACTAGAAGATGCAGACACAACCACAAAGACATTCAGCCACCTTATCGTTAACAGAGGGCCAAACATGTTCACTGGACGAAAGATTGCCTCTTTAATAAAGACTGGCACAACCACTGTGGAAATAAGTCTGGAGATTCCTCAATAAACTAGGATTAGAGGTCCCATTCAACCTTTCCTAGGTATTTTTCCAGAAGAACTGAAAAGATCATACCACAGCAATATACGTGCACCCATGTTTATAGCTGCTCAATTTGTAATAGCTAAATCTTGGAAATAACCCAAATGTCCCTCCAATGAAGAATGGGTAAAAAAGGTGAGGCTTTTATAGGTAAATGGGTGCAACTAGACACCGTACTTACTAGAAAAATAAATCAGATTCACATGTGTAAACATCATATTTCCTCCCTACTATAAGAACATGAAAGAGTAGATAAAATCTGAAAGGTACAATAGATATTGTGAAAGGAAAAAGAAGCTACTCAAATAGGAAGAAGCAACTGGGATAAAGGAAGGGAAAGGAAAACGAAGGAAGAGGAAAAATCTGTGTATATATATATATATACACAAGATAGAGAAGATAATTGTTCTACTAATTTCTGATTTTTTTTTTTTTTGGTTTTATTTTTGGTACCAGAGATCAAACTCACGACCTCGCGCTTGCCTGGTAGGCGCTGTGCTGCTGAGCTAAACCCCAGCCCTCTGATGTTTTTTTGAAGGACTCATTAATATGTAATTGTTTGGTCAATCTTGCATGCCTGTATCTGGTTATATGTGTAACCATTTTGAAGATGACATTATGTACTATAACAGCCATTGTTAATATCCTATAACCATCTTTTGAAATTCTGCATCATTTTTATTATTCTCTATGCTGTTTTGTTTATGCATTTGTTTTTTTGGGGGATGTTATTTTGGGCTTTCCTAAATGAAAAAACAATATTCATATATATATATAAGGATAGCTGGATGTATTGCTGATGTGTGTGGTTTATTGAAAGGAAGAGTCAATGCTTAAAACTCTTTTTTCTTGACCAGTTTGGCACACTTGAATCTGGTAATCAGAATGACTGATCTGAAAACAACAATATGCAGTACAAGAACCATTACTGAACTCTTACTGTCTTCCTTGGTGAAGCTCTGCATCATTTCCAATGTTGTTGTCTTTTTTAATTACTTGTTAGTGTCTTTGATTGTGTGATCAATCTTACATTCTTATGTCTGGTGGACTGAGCAACTTCATTGAAGAAAACAGCATGGAATGTAGCGATCATTGTTACTTCCTATCATTTTGTTTTGAAGTAGTACATCATTTGTGTTCTTTTTGTGTTGTTTTGATGGTGTCATCATTGTTGTTTTGTTGCTTTTTAATTTTTAAAATAAAAAATAATAGAAAAGGAAAATGATATGGTGGTTTGGGGAAAATGAACATAAAAACAAAATATACAATTTCTGTCCTAGGAAGAAAAAATGGGTTCATCTAAAACTTATAAAAATAGAGATTATTTTAAATGAAGAAACTATCTTGAATTCTTAAGGAGTTAACATTAAAATATCAAAACTGTAAGCACAATGAAAGAAACAAGATTAAAGCAGAGTAAGCAAAGAGAATGGAGAGAAAATAATAGGGGAAGTCGTCAAAAGCTAAATTTAATTCTACTTTTTTATTGGAAACTTCCTTAACATCTTTGCACATATTTAAGGAAGTTGATCTGGACTCCTCAAGTTCTATGTATAAAGTATGTGCATCTTCCACTTAGTGACGATCAATTTCTCTCTTTTTAAATTAAACATACTTTGTCTTCTTCATGTATCTCATATTGGTGCTAGAAATTTGACTTTTCTAATGTTACAATATGAAACGTTGCCCTCTCCAAGGCTATATTGTGATTTCTTGCTGTGGCTCGAGCTGTTTATTTAGTAAACTGGCCAAAACAGTTTAAAAGCATTTTCTTTCCCTTTGTTTTCTCTGATGCAGTGACTCCTTTCCCTGGGGTCAGCTTGCAGTTTCACAGATATGTTGTGTTAAAGCAATTTTATCTTAGTTGAAAAATGGATTTTTCATCTATTTTCTGTAGATGCTTGACAATTTCTCAGAGTCCTAACAAAATTTATTCTGTTTTTTTTGTATTTGCAATATTTCTGTAGGATAACAGGCCCTTGAAATACCCTGAGGTACCATTTTTCCTACCTCTGTCCTATAAGGACTTAGTAGATGTCCTGTCAGGACCAGGCAAATAAAACACTTATATTCTTATCTTGCTATCTTTTCTTTAACTACAATCACAATGCCACTGACATAGCAGGTCATAACTAGAGATGTCAGGTATTAGATCTGATGCTGCAGTACACGACTGAGTCTCTAATGGGTCTGCTTTACACTTGAGTGACAGGAGTTGGACGGGTAAGAGGGTCCCCTACAAGTGCTGCTACAGGCACCACTGATAGGGCATCTAGAGCAGCCATTGCTGGACAGGAAGACAGGTGACACCAGCATAGACGAGAGGACAACAGGAGGGTTGTGTGTGCTCCAAACAACCTAACAGTCTTCCCCCAGTACAGCGTCCCCTACCTGCCTGAATGAAATAGGGCACAAGGAGAAACAGAGGGATTATTTTGATAACCCTATTTCTGGGACCCATGCTGTTTCAAATTTTATAAATGATGTGGGCAATATTTAATGCTGAAACTCCTGCCATGTGGCAGAATCTGTGTGGTGCTTTGTGTATTTGTTGTAGAGTAGCCCTATGAGGATAACAAAATAGTGTTTCCCCCTCCGTTATGAAAGACATGGTGAGGTCTAGCACGATGAAGTCCTTACTTGGATTCAGCTGAAGCCACAGAGATGCATGAAACAAATGCCCATTGCCCACCTTGCCTGCCCTGGGGAGTATGTGGAAAGTCGGAATGGGAGTGGGAATGGAGGCCATGGTACAATGAAAAGGATACTCTCCCTTCATGCAGAAAAGCATTTCTAGGGCAGGAATAGGAAGGCAACACAGCTGAGTGTGTAAGAACAAAATAGAATTTATTAAAGAGGTTTCTTAAAATGTGATAGAGAATGACCACAACAAAGACTAATTGACCCAAACTAATAATTGAAAAATTTAAAAACACAAACTGTTGATAAATATGTGAATCAATCTGACTGGATGAGTTAGGGAAGTTCGAACTTGAAAGACCTCTACAGAAAATAATTTGGCCATTTCTAATTCAAGTAAACCGACACATAACATTGGAAAATCAATCTGACTGCTAGCGACTTACTACTATGAATTAAAAATCTATGCACAAAGAAAAATCTATCTGCAGATGTTTACATCTGCCTTAATTATAATACCATAAACTAAAACCAACATGCCTTATCAGCAAAGGGAAAAAATGGTTTGCAATATCCACACAGTGGAATACTACTCTGCAATGAAAAGATTGCATTATCACTCTTGGAGAGAGGGGAGAGGTGAGGAAAACAAGGGAGGGGAAACAGACTGAAGATGATCCAGCTGTGCTACACAAGCACTGATTCCCCAAAACGAGCATCACTGTGCTGCTTTGTAAATGTACACCAGTAAAATCTTTAAATGATGATCAGCGCATCAAGGAAAAGTATCGCACGTTCTCTTAGGAGACAGTGACAGAGGAAAATGGCAGACTCGGGGACCTCATAGTGTAGGATGCCTAGGGACATTCTCACAGGGGGAAATTACTTGGATCCAAGCAGTTCACTGCACCCAAGAGGTGCTATGTGAGCCAGAATGAATCAGAGAGGAACTTCGGTACATCGATTTAAGGGTCTGTAGTGATGGTTACATGACTACACTGACCTATTCACTAAAACCGTGTGGGTATTACGGTATGTAGGAATCAACTAGAAGGTCTAAAAAGAAACAAGCAATACCAAATACTACAAAAACATTTATGCACCTTCTTGATCCCCAAAGGCAGTTTAATTGCTTCTTCCCTCGGAAGGCAGGATGTGGAGCCATAGATAGTGTCTCAGGGGAAAACTCCAGGGGTCTCCAAGTCTGTACAGTTCTCTCCAGAGCCTGGTGATTAGAGTCTGAAAGCCTGCTGTAGCTCAGCCTTATGCTGTTTGAGAAGCACAGCTCTGCCGGCCTTGCTTCCCCAGTCATTATTCATTCAGCTAGTGGTGCTCATTCTAGGGCACACAGGCCATCCCGTGACCCGAGGATTTGTTAGGAGCCTGCAGACCTGGTCAGGGAACAGTCTCGGTGATGAGAATCACACTGACTGACCTTCACTGAGGCTGTCTTCATGAAATGCCTTGTAGGGGGCTGGTCTTACTTGTTATTTGTAGATTCAACCTTTGGCTTGTATAAAGGTGTATTTTTTAAAGAGACATGAAGTATTCCAGGAAACAGAAAAAATCCCTGGGAGATTCAGAACTCGATCCACATTATTGTTCTTTCTTCTATTTTATTTTGCACTGTGCTACAGAAGTTGGAAACTTTGGACCACAACCTGGCCGAGAACTCCTGGGACAGAATACGACAATATTCCATGTCTGAGAGTATGATTCTGACTCACTGTTAGGAACTGACTCTTCTACCTCCTCTACCAAACTGGTAAGCTTGTATATTCTATATTTAATAACTCTAGAGAGAGAAAAAAACCAGTTTCAACACTTGTCTAAAATTCAGGTGAGCCTATTGTGTGAGTGTCGGAATTTCTGGAGAGGCAGTGGACCACCACGACAATTCATGTTCATCTCCCCAAAAATATAAACAAAAAATAAGGCTTGTGACACTGACTACCAGAAGCTCTTCTAATCACTATATATTTTTTCACTACATATTTAACTCCCACTAGAGGTGAACAAACAAAAACAAATGTACAAAACCCTAGAACAGCCAACAGCTCCTTCTTTAAACTATAAAAGGTCCTAAGTGGATTAACATGTTCTGAACTCATTTCAATCTTTCCCCACAACGTCATTTAGATTGTTACTACATTTACTCATGCTGACAATATGTGGCAGAAGTGTGTATTATTGTTTCAGATGGATTCCAATCTTGATTCTTGTGTGTCTTTCATATGCAATTTTAGAGAAAAATAATTACTCAAATTTTCTTGATAACAAAGCAAAAATAACACCAATATTACTAACTATATTACATACCAATACATACATTTTTTTTTCCAGTACCAGGAATCGAACTCACCACCTTCCACTTGCGAGGCAGGCGCTGTGCCGCTGAGCTAAATCCCCAGCCCAATCAATACACACATAAACACATTAATAAGTAAAGCTTTTCCTGTTGGCATTTGCTAAAGTCATCAGCGTGTTCAAGGTTGGCCTACACAGTTATGAATGTGTCAGGATCATGGTTGAATTTGCAAAAGATTTAGAAGAAACATGGTAGAGAATAGCAGGAAGTTTGGGATGAAAATCCTTCCAAAGGCACCAATTCAAATAAAGTGTGCAAGCGTAGTACCACATGCCCATGGTCCCAGCTACTCAGGAGCTGAGGCTGGAGGATGGCTTGAGCCTTCAAGTTTCAGGTCATATGAGATCAGGTCATATCAGACCAGGTCTGAGTCACCTCCCTAGGTGACTTATGAAGGTAAAGAAAGAGGCAAGGGAGGGAGGGAACGGGGAGAAATGTGATGCCGGGATTCAGGTGCTAAACTCATTTTCAACCTAATCAAAAGTCCATGGTTTTAGCCACCTGATGCAGCATGTGTAGGAGTGCAGGGAGTAAGTAATAAGCATGTGAATATGTTGAATAGGTTGCAGTGTGATTCAGAGTTGGCCCACTCATTTAGGACATTTTGTAGATGAAAGCAGGGTCCTTTTGATTTTTGGCCTTTGTATGTTTTTTTACTTTCTCTCCAATTACATAAAAACTTTAGTGAAAACATCACAAACACCGGTCACTCTCTCAGTTCACTGTGAAATCTAGAACACTGTGTTTGAAACAGAGCAGAAAGGGACAGATCTTCAAATGAGTTACATTCAATTTACATTCACCATTAAACGTAGGAATCCTTGGAATGAATTTCTAAATTCTGGCGTGGGCCCAGAGGAGAGATTTTTAAGTAATACTTTTGTAAATATGAAGGAATTGCTCAATGTCATGTGATCCACAATTTACCCATATAGAAGAAGCAATCCAACACAGACCACTGGGGCAGGAGACGGTGAATCCCCCTTTGACGCGCCTGCAGGAGTGCTTTGTGGGAACGCGACATAGAAACCACAGCCTTGACTGTGTTCAGAAGGAAAGTAGCATATTAGTTCAGGCAAACAGGGAATTTTCATTAAGTTTTAAAATTATTTAGCCCTCAGTTTATAAATACATAAACATTTAAAAATTTGATGGAGGACCCATTAAGAGTCTTCAGAAGCAACATCATGTGCACTGTGTATATTTAAAGGACGACATTTGGTGTCCCACCCCATGCATTTTTCTGAAAGAATCTTGAAGTACAATGTGTTGTTATAAGGACAGAATACTACTTCATGTTTTCCAGTTACAGTTCAGTGTATGATGCTTCTCCTTTCTAGCATTAGTAAAGACCATCTACAGTACTGATTCTCAGACTACACTGATGGAGAACAGGACAGAGGTGACGGAGTTCCTCCTGCTGGGACTGACCGACGACCCACGCCTGCAGCTTCCCCTCCTCATAACCTTCCTCCTCATCTACACCATCACCGTGCTTGGGAACCTGGGGATGATCCTGCTGATCCTGCTGGACTCTCGTCTGCACACCCCCATGTACTTCTTCCTCGGTAACCTGTCTCTGGTGGACTTTGGATACTCTTCTGCTGTCACTCCCACAGTCATGGCTGGGCTGCTAACAGGAGACCAGGTCATGTCCTACAATGCTTGTGCTGCTCAGATGTTCTTCTTTGTAGCCTTTGCTACTGTGGAAAGTTACCTCTTGTCTTCCATGGCCTATGACCGCTATGCAGCGGTGTGCCAGCCCCTGCATTATCCCACCACCATGACCACACGTGTGTGTTCATGTCTTATCATAGGATCCTACATCTGTGGCTTCCTGAATGCTTCAATCCATGTTGGGGACACATTCAGTCTCTTCTTCTGTAACAACAATGTGGTCCATCACTTTTTCTGTGATATTCCAGCAGTCATGGTTCTTTCTTGCTCTGATAGACATGTTAGAGAGCTGGTTGTTCTTTATGTTGTAGGCTTTAATATCTTTTTTGCTCTCCTTGTTATCTTGATATCCTACATCTTCATTTTTGCCTCCATCCTAAGGATGCACTCAGGGGCAGGACATCAGAAGGCTCTGTCCACCTGTGCCTCCCACCTCACCGCAGTCTCCATCTTCTACGGGACTGTTATCTTCATGTACCTGCAGCCCAGCTCCAGCCACTCCATGGACACGGACAAAATCTCATCTGTGTTCTACACCATGGTCATCCCCATGCTGAACCCCATGGTCTACAGCCTGAGGAACAAGGAGGTCAAGAGTGCATTCACAAAAATTATTCTGAAGGTGAAATAAGCACTAGGATCTTGATTTTACTGGTACAGGATGACAATATCTACTGGCAGCTATCTCTAATCTTCATGAACAGATTTTTATTTTAAGGCCCACATTGCATTGCAGTGCCTGGAGTGAAACCCTTAATCTGTATGCCTGCTTTTATATAAAAAACCAATATGTGCTAATATAACATTTGTACATGAGTAAGATATCTCGGGATCTAATTGAGGTAGTAAATCATATGACATATATATAAAATATAAGTGCAAATCTTTGTAAAACCGGGGTACAGAGAAACCCAATTAAAAAACTGCATTCAGAAGTCCCCTAAGGACTATCTGTAGTCTAACATCCATTTAATAACTCATTTGAAGATCTGTCCCTTTCTGCTCTGTTTCAAACACAGTGTTCTAGATTTCACAGTGAACTGAGAGAGTGACTGGTGTTATCCTACAGAAATTGGGGAAGAACTTTCCAGGATTAATTATAGTATGGATATTTGTGACAGTTAATTCTATATAGCATGTTTCCCGGGTTTAGGGCAAACCCACACGTTAAACATATTTATGTCTATTTCTACTAGGGTATTTATAAATATTTCAATATGTTCATCGCTCTGGTGAATAGAAATCTGCACTCAGTGCATGTGGCCATCTTCCAATCCACTGCGGGTTTCCTGGCACAGAATTCAGAGGTGGAGAGAGGGCACATCGAAGGTCTCTCTCTCCTTTAACCGGAAACGCCATCTTCTCTCCCTCTTGCATCTCAGAGCTGCAGCCTCTTGAGCCTCAGTCCCGACCACACCTGGCACTCCTCACTCTCCCCAGGTTCAGGCCTCTGACTCAGACAGAGCTACATCCCCAGCCTCCCTGGGTCTGCATTTTCAGGGAACATAGCATGGCCTTCCATCAGCTTCCACAACTGCAGGAGTTGATGTCCATCCTGAATCTCCTCTTGGGTGTCTCTAGTCATCCTATTCATTCTGTCTCACTGGCAAGCCTGGGCTGATGCAGCTGCTAATATTTACAATGTAATATTTGTGTATTAAAATATAAATTTTGTCTAATAATTAGTAACTCTTCTTTGACTACCAAGATAAGAGTCCTAACTGGGGGGAAAAAAACATGTTATATTACAAAATGAAAGTGTGTTTTCTTGGTATAAGGCTGGAATCCCATATGAACTCATATTTCTAATTATTGAGTCATTGTATACACCCAAAATGTTCACCCTTAGCCCTTGCCGTTCTACATGCACAAATGTTCAAATGTTTATTTTGTCATTTTAGGCATTTAATTTCCAAAAGGATAAAATATCCAGAGCACCAGTGTTGGAGACCACTACAAAGTGGCTCTGAGCTGGATTTAATATTAACCAATTGGCTTTCCCTGTTTACCCGTGAGTTGTCTGAAGCTTAGGCACCTCATCTGAAGATAGGCAGTGGACTCATAGTAAGTAAACCTCTGTGAGTCCCTGGTCACCCTGAAACGTGTATTGGCCTGTGAAGCTGTGACTCTTCAAAGGACAGGGTAAGGCCACAGCTGAGGACATCTGACTCCAACCCCTTTTAACTACAAGGAGACTGCAGCTGCAGGCTCCACGCTCCTACAATAAATGCCAACCTAAAGATAAGGTAGTTCTCCTGATTGACATAATTTACTACTTGGGAAAATTCTCCCAATTGTGGGTTCTGCTCAGATTCCCACATTTTCTTGAGTATCCCCCGCTTTGTTTGAAAACCTAATCAATACAGGCTACCCAGAGAATATCGAAAACTGTAAGAGAGCTGGGCGCTCCTGGAGCCCTGAAATCATTTCAGTTCTCTCATTTCTTCAAGCCTTCACCATCCACTCACTTGGGAGATCATGGGCCTGATCAGCCTGCAGTAACTAAGGGCTATTTACATCAGAAAAGCACAAAAATATCGAGGCATTCATTACTATCAGTATTCCCGCTATCTAAGAATTAATGAAAAACCAGTAACTATGCATACTTTTCTGTCTAAAAGTGTTTTGGATTGTTCATGCTGCCCATTAATTTTCACTTGAGTTCCAGCATCTCTCATCTGTTTCCAACTTGCCACGATCACCTTCATCACTGACTATCTTCTGTGTCATCGCATCTCCAACCAAGCTCCGACCACACACCCTTAGCCCTTGCCGTTCTACATGCACAATGTCTCGCTCCATTCAGATCTCCGTTTAAATGTTACTCTGGCAGAATCCTTCTGGGCCCATCTGTCTGAACTGGTCTCTCTCTACCCACCGCATGGTCACCTCATCCTACAGCATTCCTCATCGCCCTTATCACACTCACCTGTGGTTTACCTCACCCTTTCTTTCTCCTTCATTCCTTCATGAAGTTCAGTTAGACTTGAACTTCAGAAGAGCGGGGACTTCATGTTGTTCACAACACAATCACCAGCACCTGGTGATCTCTCTCATCGCACACTCTCAGTAAAAGCTTACCCAATGGAAAACTACAATGGTTAAGTTTTGCATTCAGGTGGCACATTACGCGGAACCTTTGCCCACAGATGATGACTGTGAGTCATGCAGAACAAAAACACTCTTCAAAAACGCACAGCGCGCCCCACAAACCCTGCCCATCTGCCTCACCGAAGTGTTTCTTTCTCTATCAGCACTCACTCCTCACGCTTTTCATTTGTATGCAAAATGGGTGCCTGGGAATCCCATCACCAAATGGGTCCTTTCAATTCTCATAACTGGTACTTAGAAATGATGTCTCATCAAATAGCAGCTAATACCAAATAAGAACTGCCTACTGATTCATCAAGACACATCAATATGAATTAATTAATGGATTCAGACCTAGTTAGAGCTGAGAAATTGCTATAGAAATACTAATTATACAGTTAACCAAAGTCATCCTACGTGTCTAAGTGCAATTTACACATGAAAATGTTGATCAGTAGTAAACATCAAGTGTGGTCAATGTTCCAATATGACGCACATTCTTCATGTTTTTAAACTCGATCAGCAAGGAGCTGAATATTATAGAAAACCTTCCAGCGGGAATGTGCCTGTGTCCACACAGGCGGAGACATCAGCCTCTCAGAGTTTGTGCTTTGTGACCTGAATACGGACAGTGCCCAGGGTGGGGCTGCAGGGCGGTCGTAAGGCAGCACTGACTTCTGTCCTCATCACCTGGTTTCTCCTGGTACGAAGAGTTGTAGCCATTGCGTTTCATAATTGTTCGATTTTATGCTTTCAGATTTAAAGAAATGTTCTGGCATTTGTGAACAATGTTTACTGTAACAGGATGAATGGCCCAGTGAAAGATCTATATGCTGATTTCCTGGAACCTTTGGATAATAAAGGTCAATACAGATGCGACTGATTTGAGAATTTTAACACTGAGAGACTATCCCAAGCATGAAGATAACCCAACTAGTCCAGTAGGTTTGTATAATTTCCATTATTTTTAGCTTTACAGTCATCTTCAATCGGCAAATACTTTTCCACTGCTACCATAGTCAGGTTCTTTTTCCCCTCTCCTTTCAGGGAAGTTAGGTCATACATTTGTAACGCAGTTGGATCATTTTGTCACAGTCTCTGTTCCCCGGGTTTCCACTGGACTCCTGGGTGGGTCAATTTTTTTTCACTCTTTGAGGTGTGACTTTATGGAATTTGACTTGCATATGTTGTGTTCAGTGGTCATTAAGAAAATAAGTCCATCATTCTAAAATGGCCCTTTTATATCCTCTGTATGGTCATCCCCTCTGGACTTTCCCCATCCTTGGAAATCAACATATTGTTTCCACCCCTGTATTATATGATCAGAGAAATACAATATTTACCCTTCATATCTTCTTTCTTTCAATAATAGAGTCCATTCTATATTCCCTCATGCTTGTATGAATCAGCAATTCCATCTTGTCACTGCTCTTCCAAGTTAATGATGCTTACAGATTAACCACTGACTCTCGAAATGCAGCTGGTAGCTCTTATTTTTGACAGTTTCAACCTTGAGACCATAATGTTAAGTGGAGTATATCAAACACACAAACTTAAATATCACATGGTTTCTCTTACAAGGGAGACTCAATATATAAATGAACTACGATGTAAAAGATCAATAATAGATAAAAAGAGAGGGAAAAAATTATCATAATCCAGCACGGACAATGTATCTAAAAGTGTATCTTGATTTAGTATAATTGTCTTACGTGTTTTATACATTTTTAGTTCTATTAATGTGGTTGTTAATCTGTATGTGTGATAATTAATCTTATAAGGGCTTGTAAGAAAATTAAACAAATGCAATCTTGGCAAGAAAGGGAAGTAGAGAGGAAGGTGAAAGAATGTATTATGTCCATGCACCAATTCCCCACAACAAATGTAATTATTACCTACTCCAATCATGTACTAATAAAAAATTCAAATGAAAGAATAAGAAAATATGAAAAATAGAACCACAAAATTTTTATAAACATTTGCATAAGGACTTATGGGGGAAATATTTCTTAATTTTGATTTTAATATTGAGTTTTATTTTTGCATAGAAAAATACATTGGTTAGAGCAATGTTTACTTTTTATTTATTAATTTTGTTGGTACATTTTAGATATACATGATGATCACATTCATCGTAGAAAATGTGTACCTGTATGTATTTTGATTCTTCTTTTTTCCATTCCCTTCCCCTTCCTTCAAACCCTCTTCCTCTCCTTATTTACAAAAGCTTTGTTTCCAGTTTTTCTTTTCTCTTTTTTCCTTCTTTCCTTCCATCTGCCCTCCTCCTCCCTAATTCCTTTTCTTATTTGAAAATTTTCTTCCTTTTTCACAAAACTGATTATGCATTTTGGTCCTTACTTATATTTTCAGTTTCTCACACCAGAGAAACCATGTAATATCTGAACACAAGTGTCACACCTAGAATTATCTGAAGTTTATCCTTACTTATGGCTGAGTATTACTGCACTGTATTAAAAGGAAAACATCTTCTTTATCCATTCATCAGTTGATGGGCATTTGGCTTGTTTCCAAGAGTTAGCTATTACTAGTGCTGCCATAAACATGGGTGTGCATGTGTCACTGTGGTTTGATGCCAGCTGTTCCTCAGACAAAAGACTAATATCCAGAATATACAAAGAACTCAAAAAAATCAGACCTCCAAATTTAAAGGCCCAATTCAAAAATAGGCATCTGCAATAAATAGACACTTCTCAGATGAAAAGCACTAATGGTAAATAAATATATGAAAAAATGTTCAACATCACTAGTCATTCAAGAGATATAAATTAAAACACTGGGATTCCGTCTCACCCCAGAAAGAACGACTATCATCAATAAATTAACCAACAACAAATGCTGGCAAGGCTGCAGGGAAAAAGGAACCCTTCTCCACCATGAGTGGGAGTGTAAACTGGTGCAACCACTGTGGAAATCAGTGGGAGATTCCTCAGAAAACTGAAACTAGAGGTTCCATTTGACCCAGCTATTCCCCTTTTTCATATCTTCCAGGTAGAATAAAAAGCATCATACAGTAAAATTTGCTTTAAAGAGCATATATGCTTTATTATTTTATCTCTACAACTTCCACAAGAAACAGCTGATGATGAACCTGTGGGCCAGCTTGCTGATGTCATAATTTGGTGCATTAACTTGTATGTTTTTTTTCCCATCCACTGTTTCTTTATTAAATATTAGAGAAAGTCATAAAAGGATTCATGATCTCACTTTGAACAGTTTTTTAATAAGTACTTGTACAGTCTACCACTTTTCCTAATCCACATTTTAGATATACATAATGTCTGCTTGTCTTTATTTATGCAAGTAAAAGTCTGTTTCCGTTTTAATTCAGATCATATGGCATTACAGTGTGGTCATCTGAAAGATTTCTGATTCATGCACATGGAGTACGTTTACATTAGTTTGCTTTTTAAAAATTTTTTCTAATTAGTGTTTGAAAGTGTTTACCATTCTAAAGATGAGTAACAAAAATCTGTTCAAATAAATAATAGAAATTGTGGGAAAATGACTAAATGAAACCAAGAGAACAAAGCCTCGTGAATAACTAATATCAATAAAGGATATAAAAATGACGATGGTAGGTATGAGTTCTAGGACAGTAATCAGATGGAGATCAAACAGAAAAATGGAAAATAATGGCTCAGGTTTCCTGATCTGAGGATCTTTTATGCTTTTCAAAGTAGCTCTATATTCATTATTATATCAGAGCAGGGCATTAGGGTAGGAGTTAGTTGAACAAGTATTTTGGTTTTTTTTTTTCATTTTTGTCTTGTGAGCTCTTTAAAACCTTTGGATAATTGTCATTTATCAGACACATCTTTTGCAAGTGTTTTCTTCCTATCTGTAGCATATCTCCTCGTATTCTTGACAGCACATTTCATAGAGCTCAAGTTTTTAATGGTCAATGTTTAAGTCACGCCTCTTGTGTGAAGAGAAGACAAATTAAATATTTTGAGAAATTATTGCATCTAGAAGCATAATTGTATGTGTTTGTCTCCACAGAATACTCACAAGGAAAAACTTCAAGATCACTAGAATGTCCTGAAATATTCTGAACATGTTCGTGGTGATTGAGTAACACTTTATATTTATTTTGATTATAGCTTTTATCTTCTTGAGTACTGATTTGTAGAGTTTTCTGCCTCTGTCCACATAATGAATAAGGGGTCACTCATAGGCTCTGTAATGGCAGTAATATACACAGTTGGAACAGAGTTGTGATTTCATATGCTCAAATGGGTGAGTTAGATAAAAGTTACTCACAGCTAATGTGTTAAAACTAGGTAAATTGTATTTTTTTATTTTGGATACACATGTATGACACATTTACTCTAAGGTGACTTTAGTCCTAAAACTTCATATGTGAAAAGGCAACCAGTAGGAGAACTAATCCTAAAGACACTACTTGTTTGGGGCATTGAATATGTAGGGTTTAAGTACTTTTAAATTTAGTCTATACAAATCTATGAAATTACTAACCTGGGCTTTCTATGAACTGAGTTTTTACAGAGTGTGAAACTGGGATTCAAGGAATGACAGCAGTGTTAAAGATATATCCATTTAAATTTCTACTCAGTAACACTTACCAGTACAACCCAGGTAAATTACTGGATAAACATATCTCTGTAATATACTCAGAGTAAATTGTCTGCTCGGAGTCTTCTGCTAATGGCTACATTGATCTACCGTCTACATATGTATGTCTCATAAGTCTTCTCTTTTCCTCTTCTTTTCTTCTCCCACCGTCTTTCTGGATCTCACTCTCACCATCCTACATCAGCCATCAGCCTCACAGAGTATTTCATTTTGTTTTGTACTTATTTATTAGTATTATATGATAATTGCCCCTTATAGCATTTAATCATCTCATACCTTTATTAGTAGGAATCCATTGACTGCTCTAACAGTCATGCAGGTTCCGTAGTAGTACTCTCTTAGTAGTTGACATTAGTGAGTTCTTGCTCTTAAAATGACATCCCACTAAGCACTCAACATGATCTAATTTATTGCAGTGATCTGCTTCAATAAGAAAATTTCTTATAATTCTAATGGTACAGATGTGGAAAGTGAAACAGAAAATTCAGTTAATTTAACCTCTGATTTCTGGGGAAATGAAGTGATAGTTAGGGGGATTCAATTGGTTTGGGAGCTGAATAGGGGGTTGACAGGGCGCACTTCTGCCTGTGTCTGGGGTGTCATTTAGAAACAACTTTAATGTCTGTGTCTGGCCCCTCACTCCTTACCTCTGTGCACTGGTCTCCTGCTCTGCTTCTTGCTTGCAATTAATTGAGCAGTTTTGTTCCATCCCATCGTGTTATGACATTTCTGCCTTGAAGCCAATGAACCATAGGCTGGATTTTAAGAAATGATAAACAAATAAACTTCTCCATTAAGTTGTGGGTGTTGGGTGTTTGGTCCCAGCAAGGAGAAAGCTAACACAGAAAACTGGTGCCAGAGAATGGGGCCATTACTGAGACTATACCTCGACACACGGTGTGGGAGCCTTTGGAAACGTTTTGAGAGGCGTTTGGAATCATCTGAACATGTGGACTGGAGAAGCCCTAGGATATCATAAGAAGAGTGTGAGGGGTGATTGTGGTGGGCTCTCAGAAAGCTACAGTGCTGGTAGCCTTGTGGACAGTGAAAGTCAGGCACAGGAAGTTTCCCTTGAGAAGTATTGCAGTAGCATTTGGGCTACAGGCCATGTGTGTTACACATTTACACTTTGGTAGAAAATTTGCGTGCATTTTGCCAATGTCTTGACAATTTTCAAAGGACTGAGAACGAGGGCTCTGACTCTATAATTTATTGGAGAAAATTTCAACAGAGTCTAACATTCTGGCGGAATTTAGCCAAATTCATGGTGAGATTTGAGAGCAAAAGGCAGAACATAAATCTTTGAAAACTTAAATTTTCATCTGGAAGGAACCTGTGGAAACTTGAGAACAAAGGAGTTGTGGCTGCTAATGAGATTGGCACAATTACAAACAAACTAAGCCCTTGGTACTTAGGGGATAAGAAGTATGACGCCTTGAGGGTGTCGCAGGAATTAGCAAGCCCCCACCCATTGCAGACTCAAGTGAGCAAAGTATCCTTTCATTTGAGAAGAGAGTCCCTGGGAACCCTGCTTAAGAATGTTCTAGAGAATTGGCTCCCTGGGATCTGTTTCACCATGCTCAGCCATCCAGGTGCTCAGGTCCTGCTGCAGCCCTGGTCAAGCCCACCTGGCTCCTGCTTCTACTTACATCAGTGTCATTATTTGATGTTGGTTTTAAAACATCTCTGAACGCAAGAATCAGGAAGTCGGAAAACCATACTTCCATATTTCCAAAAGAGACCTGGGATATTGGGAAAGGAGCTCCTGAGAGAGTGATGTATCATGTGGGAATGAATCCAAAGGTGCAGCGGAAACCCCAGGAGGTTGGCGGTGCCAGGAACATAGAACAGTACTGACGAAAGCTGCAATCCATTAGTGAAGTCAGTCCAGGAGATAGGCTATATGGGCTGTAAACAGCAAGCTGTAGGGTGCTACAAACTTATATCTCACTACCATGTGTATAGGCTGTCTGATGAAATTACACTACTTAATGTTTGCCCTTGGGATTTTGGTCTGATTCTTTTCCATCCATCTATTCCAGTGTGTGTGTGTGTGTGTGTGTGTGTGTGTGTGTGTGTGTGTGTGTTGGGAATTGTTATGCTGTGCCATTCTATTTTGGGATTATGTAATTTGCTTCTGATGTTTATAGAAGTTTATAGCTAAGAACTTGTCTTGAGTCTCAGAAAGACTTCACCTTGGACTTTTGAAAAATGCTCAAACTATTGAGAACTTGGGAAAGGAATTCCTCATTTTTGGTCATACACAAGATAGTTTTATCATCTTAGATGGAATTATAACCTCCATTTATTTGGGAATTAAGTATGGTTTAAGGAGATGTGTGTGGAGTATCAGTTGGTCAAGGGATGGGTAGTAGATGTGACCAGTAGGGTAGAGTACTGAATTAATTGACTTTGGGATCCACCTCATGGATTGAAGAAGAAAAATCTGCCTTTTCTGGGTGGATCACGGAGGAATGGCCATAGGTCTATATCTGTCCTTCACCCCTTACTTTTTGGCACTGTCCCCCCACTCTGCATACTTGCCACCATGAACCAAATGGCTCGGCAACCATACCCTATCTCCTGCACCTACAAGCTAAATCAAACTTTTACTCCTTTAAATTGTGGGTGTTGGGCTTGTGACTCAGTGACAGGAAGGTCAGTATAGTCTATACTTCTATCATTCAGGAAATATCAAATGTTTTGATTTTTAATTGGTTTTTGTTGTCTAAATCAGGAAGTATTAGTCTTACTCTGTTCATTTTCAAGGTTATTTGAACTATTCATGGTCCTTTTCATTTACAGATACATTTTACTATTTGCTTTTCCTTTTACGGAACAGGCCATTAGAATTTTGACACAGGCTGCCTAATATAGTGGAAAGCTTTTCCTTGCAGTTATTCCCAAACTTGTGCTGATGAAGACTTCTCCACCTGCAGCTGCACCTGTGAGACCATGAAGTCTTCACAAACTCTCAGACAGGAGAGACAACTGGAGGGTAATGGATATGCTTCAAACCCACATAAAAATTACTCCCATCGCTTAGCGTGATGGCTCGCTCCTGCAATCCCAGCACTCTGCAGGCTGAGGCAGGGGGATTGCTGGGAGTTCTAGGCCAGTGTGGGCTACAAAGTGAGTTCAAAACCAGCCTGAACTGTACAGAGAGACCCTGTGTCAAAAAGACAAAAAAAAATTACTCCCACCAATTCTTCCTAAAGTCCACTGTCTGCAACTAGCACATGTCTCAGCTGCAACTGAGCAGGTACATGTAGAGAAATACACAGGTTTGAATACCACTATTTTCCATGTTCTGTGTTACCTCTGCTACATTAATTTTAAAAAATAAAACATTGGGGGCTGGGGATTTAGCTCAGTGACACAGCGCCTGCCTGGCAAGCGCAAGGTTGTGAGTTCGATTCCCGGTACCAGAAAAAAAAACCATTAACATTTAACTTTACAGAAACCTTGTATATATTAAAAATGTTCTGTGATATACCTAAATGTAAATGATATAGATATAGATAATAGAATATATTATATGTATTATACCATATATATTATGTATATATAATTGTGTATGATAATATTCTTAGCCATGATTTGATGATGAGATTATATTCTCTATCCTTTCTGTTGGTCAGCTTTCTTTGCTAGGACAAAATACCTGAACCTTAAAACGAAAAGGAAAGGTTCATTTTGGCTTACAATTTCAGAAGTTTCATCCGTGATCAGCCGGCTGCCGCCTGGAAGTTGCACGTTGGAAGGGCATTGCAGAGGAAAGATAGTCAATTCATAGCGGGCAGAAGCAGAAAGACAAGAGACAGAGCCACAGCAAGAAATATAACCTCCAAAGGCAAGTGATCGCCCTCCTCCAATGGTTCCCACCTTCTCAGAGCCCGTTCTGTTGTGACGTCATCACTGACCCACTACTGACGTTCACACCTTCTCATTCTCATCAACTTCCAAAACTCCCACCTCTGAACACATGAAACTATGGGCCACATTTTAGATCTAAAGCATACAATTTTCCTTATTGATAAAAACTGAAAATTGGAAAGGTTAAGTTCCCAATTTGAGGCTCAGCTACCTTCGTGCACAGAACCAATCTTAACCACTGCCCACGCTTGTGATCCTGAGAGAGGTATCCTAAGTCTTTGAGGGACTTAGAGCTCAGAGAGAACAGAATGGATCAGCTCCCTTTATAGGGGAAAAGCCATTCCTGAGTTTTAAATGTGATAATGTGGTAAGTCTGTGGGTTTTTTCTTTTTAAAATACTTTTTGAGAGGTATTTTTAAGAAACAGGAAAAAATATCTATTATCCATGGGGTGACTGTCATGAACAGTATTGTATTATATAACAAAATAGAACAGAAGATTTTGGATACAGTAAATAAGTAGTAAATATTTGAGAGAATAGATAACCAAAGTGCCCTGAGTTTGTAAGAACATTGTATATGTGTACTAAAAATTCACACAATGCATCATAAATATATTCAATTATTGTCCGTCAAAATGTTATTAAATGAATAAAAATAAAATAATATAAAAAGATTTTTCTGGGAAGATGAAGCATCTTTGAGAAACAGTAAATTGATAATATAATTAAATAGAATATAATCTTAAAATTACAACTAAATAGAATGCATTACACTTGGGAATGGAAAATGGTAAAACCACTTCCATAAATAGTTGAAAGTTCTTACTTAGTTTAGTATATTCACCTTATGACCAAGTAAACCAATTGCTGGGTATTTACTCAAATGAAATAAAAATCTAGGTTCACACAAAAATGTCAACTTTGCTCATGATCACCAAACACAAGATTAAGAAAAGTTGCCCTGAACCAAGAGTGAAAAACATATAATGTATAAAGTTCATTTTTTGATATTTACACCATAACAAAAATGTTACAAATATATGTAGCAAATTTCTGTATCCCAAATAAGTTTATGCTAAATAAAAGATGCTAATATCAGAGACCACATTTCTAGTATTTGAATGAAGGACATTTTTACAAAGGCAAACACATGCAAAAGATTGTTTAGTAGTTTCCAGGAAAGTACATACAAAAGAAGTTGACAACAAAAAACTGAGGAAATTTGGGTAGTGGCTGCCTGACTATACATTTAACAGAAATTGTTAGAACTCTAATATATTGTACATATTGCATTTGTGATTTATACATTAAGAAGTAGATAGGTATATATTAAAAATATCCAAGTTAATTCCCACAGGCAATTTGTCTCTTCCTGAGGAAAGAGGAGCTTGAGATGCTCTCCTGGGGGAAGTCTCCTGAGAGCTCTGTGTCTTTATACTCTACTCCTGGTTCTTATGCTTTAGTTTCTGATATTCAACATGACTTCAGGCCGCTTCATTTTAGAGGGACAAGACTTCAGTCCTAGCCCCTTGAATACCCTTTATTCATCTGAATGTAGATAGTTGCTCATGCAAATAAGCTTTCTCCTAATTTTATGATTTTTCTAGGAGCCTACTACATAGTTAAGGGCATACCTCAAAATAAAAATTATTTTGAGTGACTTGAAAGTGATAATCGCTATTTATAAATACAATTCTGTGAATTGTGTGGCAGAGATTTTATTGTTTTTATTTTACAGTTGAGGAGGAGGTAAGTAACTCTTCTATGGATCTAGAAAAAAATGCATGACAGACTCAAGACTTGAATCCATATTAATACTTCTTATTCCATAGTTTCCTCCCTGCCTTAGATACCCAGGAAACATTGACCTGAGAAAGAGTGTTTCTGCTATATTTGGTGCAGTAATCTATGTTGAATTTTTGATTTTAGCTTCACTGCTCAGATGGCTGCATGTTTTCAAGGAGCTAGGTAAGCTACTATAATCAAAATGTACTCTTAGGGAAACTTATCTCATGTAAGAGCCATGAGACAACTATACTCACCTATGTTGTAAATTTTTTTCTTAGAAAGAGGTGACTGTGAGATGTAAATGGCAAAAATCCCACCAGTAGGCAGCCAAGTTTTACTTGAGAAGCATCATTTTGCTCTTTTAAAAAAGGATTAGCCATCAACAGTATAGGTGATGATCTGACTGACGGTGGAAATGTCATCTTGTTCCTCATATTGGTAATTTAGCATTGGAGATAAAGAAAAAACACAACTAAGGAGTGAAAGGGGCCTTATTTAAGATTAAAAAATATCAAAAAGAATTAGCAAACTCCTAATTTCATTCTAATGTTTTCTCTCAATTCTCAATACGAAAAAAACCACAAAAACATTTTAATGTTTTCTCTATAATCTTTTCCTTATCATTTCTAAAGTATGCATCCACAATAATACAGTGTGACTAAATCACAATTTGCTCATCATGTCCAAACTGAGTTTAAATCTTGTATCTTCTTCATCCTACATAGGTAACTGCAGAGCATTATAAAACTCTTAAATCTTCATAAGAAGTAGCAATACCTGGCCACAAGTATGCACACACACACACACACACACACACACACA
>NW_004955511.1:3116046-3141802 GCF_000276665.1 Chinchilla lanigera | reverse complement strand
AAAAAAAAAAAAAAAAATGCTATTCCTTCATGACACCAGTCTCAAGTGAAATATTTGTTATTTCTTTATATTTTGTTTTGAATTGGCAAATAATAATTGTATATATTTATTAGGTACAATGTGATGTTTTAATATAACTTTTCAACATTTAGTGTTCCATAGAAGAAGCTCTACAGACTAAGGTCAAGTCACAAAGCATGACTGTTCAGCCCTCAATCTCAGTAATTCAAATATGGGCAGATACTACTGAAAGTAACACTAGAAATTAAGACTCTTTCAATGCTACATAAATTATGGATTTCAAGGAAGAAACTGGGCAAAAACAGAACAAATAAACAAAATCCCCTAGCTACACAGATGAGCTAAAGTAGACAAAGAATAACTGGGTAGCACAGACAAAATCCCAGTGACCCTACTGTGTGAGCAAAGGTATTAGAGCAAGGAGGTTTCAAGATTTTAAAGCTCACCCACACCCGAAAACTGGCATAATGTCACCTACCTAACCTAAGTAAGCACAGTCTGCCAGTCTGCTTGAGTGATTGTTTGTCCTTATGTGGCTCACAACACAGTTTAAAGATTGCTTTTATGCCTCTTAACATTTAGTTTTCCTAATAATATCTTCACTAGATATCACTTCTTTATTCTTTACATACTACATGCATGTTAACACATAAAACTTTGGACATATCATACTGAATCATTTAAAAAATTACCAAATATTAGTTTATAAGTACATAAAATTTGAGAACTGGAGATTTCATGTAGACATTTCCAAGTAAACAGTTTGTAATGTTATAGATAATTAAGGAAGTCTTTTTTGTAGTTAACCACACCTTCAGACAGGGAGAAACTTGAAATATGTATCATTATTCTAAGTACACCATGTGCTGTGTAAACAGTGTAACATGTCATCATAATATCTGTTAACATTCTTGTACTTTACTTCTTTTGCTGCAGGGCATCTTCTGATTCCCAAACAGCAGGGATGGAGAACAGGACAGAGGTGACGGAGTTCCTCCTGCTGGGACTGACCGATGACCCACACCTGCAGCTTCCCCTTTTTATAACCTTCCTCCTCATCTACACCATCACTGTGCTTGGGAACCTGGGGATGATCCTGCTGATCCTGCTGGACGCTCGTCTGCACACCCCCATGTACTTCTTCCTCGGTAACCTGTCTCTGGTGGACTTTGGATACTCTTCCACCATCACTCCCACAGTCATGGCTGGGCTGCTTACAGGAAACAAGGCCATCTCCTACAATGCCTGTGCTGCTCAGATGTTCTTTTTTGTAGCCTTTGCTACTGTGGAAAATTACCTCTTGGCTTCCATGGCCTATGACCGCTATGCAGCAGTGTCTAAGCCCTTACATTACACCACCACCATGACCACAGGAGCGTGTGCATGGATGGTCATAGGCTCCTACATCTGTGGCTTCGTGAATGCCTCCACCCAGGTCAGGGACACATTCAGCCTCTCCTTCTGTGACAACAATGTGGTTCATCACTTCTTCTGTGATGTTCCAGCAGTCATGGTTCTTTCTTGCTCTGATAGACATGTTAGTGAGCTGGTTCTTGTTTATGTTTCAAGCTTCAATGTCTCTTTTGCTCTCTTCATTATTTTCATGTCCTATGCATTCATTTCTGTCTCCATCCTAAGGATGCGCTCAGGCACAGGACATCAGAAGGCTCTGTCCACCTGTGCCTCCCACCTCACCACAGTCTCCATCTTCTACGGGACCGTCATCTTCATGTACTTGCAGCCCAGCTCCAGTCACTCCATGGACATGGACAAAATCTCATCTGTGTTCTACACCATGGCCATCCCCATGCTGAACCCTGTGGTCTACAGCCTGAGGAACAAGAAGGTCAAGAATGCATTCACAAAGACTGTTCTGAAGGCAAAATAATCACTAGGATCTTGATTTTACTGGTGCAAGATGACAATATATAGACACGTATCTCTCTGGCTTTCATCAGGAACTGAGTTTCATTTTAAAGCCCTTATTAAAGTTAGGTGTCTGAAATGCTGCCATTTTCTGCAATATTGTTTCATAGAAAATAATGATGTGCTCAAATATAATACCTTAACATGAGTGATTAAAATGTCTTGAGGTCAGATTGTGGTATTTAGTCATATAAGATTATGTTCAACTCTGATCCCTGTAAATCTGTGCAAAAGAAAGCAAAAGAGCACAGTAACAAAACTGCATTCCGATGGCCCATAAAGTCATGTACATAGAGATGCAGTGAATTTGCCACAAGTAAATATGATGTGGCTATTTTTAATGTTTAGTTTTAAATGTTAGTTCTCCTGGGTCTAGGGTTACTCAAAAGCTGTTAAACTGTGTATGTCTATGAGAGTGTTTACAAAGATTTTACATTTTTGTCACCAGAATTAATAGAGAATTCTTTATTCCTCAGTGTGGGTAGTTGTAATCAACTCCATTTAGGGTTTCCTGAATACAGTACAGAGGTAGGGAAAGGGCACATCCTATGTCTCCCTGTTTTTCATCTGGAAACCCTGTCTTCTATTACTCTTGGACATCAGAGTTACTGGCTCTTGAGCCTTTGGCATCCAGACCAACACCAGGCACTCCCATGTACTTGTTTCTAAGGGGCTGACCCAGCCTGAGTTACACCACCAGCTTTTCTAGTTCTGCAATTTGAGTGGGTGAGGCAGGGAGCTGTGGAGATGAACACAGCAGTGCAGTAGAGACCCCAGGGGGTGAAAGATGCAGAAAACTGAAGATGTACTAAGGAAAGGTGCATCCCACTAGTAGAGCCAGCCCAAAAGAGAAGCTATATGTGAAGTAAATAACGGGGCCAGAGGGAGGGCGGTGTCCAGGTCCTATAAAACCCGTCTCACCACCATGTCCCCATGAAGTCTCATGGAGCTGTAGGACTGAAGGTTTGCCTTCTGAGTTTTGGTCTTTCTTTGCTCTGTTTCTTTACCATTCTCCTACACCTAAAGTGTGCCATTATACTATGTTGGGACTATGCAACTTATCTTTTTATTATTAGTGATTTATAGCTAAGAGTTTGCCTTGAGTCTCAGAAGAGATTTGGACTTCTGAAAAATACTGAAATTATTAAAAATTTGTGGAAGGCATTCTTACATTTTGGGTCATATGCAAGATACTTGTATCAAGTTAGGCAGAATTATAATCTTGTGTTTGTTTGGTGATTAAGTATAGTTTAAAGAGTTGTGTTTGAGTCTCAAGTGGTCAAGTAGTGGAATGTGGCCAGTAGGGTGGAATGCCAATTTTTCGGCTTCACAATCAACATCAAGGATAGGTAGAATACAGTCTGTGGTATCTGAGTGGATCATGAAGGCATGGCTGTGAGGTCTATATCTCTCTTTCACTTCTTCTTTGGCACTGTATCTCTGCTTTACTTAACTGCCACCATGAACTAAGCAATTTTGCTCCACCATGCCCTTGCACCTTGATATTTCTCCATTGAATGTGCCAGCCAGGTACTGAATGTATTGAATCCATGAGCTAAATCACACCTTTCTTCCATTAAGTTGTGGATGTTGGGTATTGTGTCTCAGTTACAGAAAACCTAATATATCCTATATGTCTCTATTCTTAAGGACATAGCAAATGCTTTGATTTGTTTTAATTTTCAAAATCAGGAAGTATGAGTCAGTCTGTTCATTTTCAAAGTTGGGCTATTCAGAGTCTTTGCATTTACATATGAACTTTACTATTAACTTTTTCATTTATGGGAACAGGCAATTAGAACTTTGACACAGATTGCCTGGGGCACTGGAAAGCTCTATCTGTCCTGTAGTTCTCAAATGTAGGGAATTGATCCACTGTTTTCTCTACAGAGTCTACTCTGAGCTACTGGTTACAAGTAGGCTCTGTGTGCTAACATAGCTCAGCCTCAAACTGACTAATTTAACCTTTCCAAATGGCAGCTTCTCATCTGTAAGGAAAATGTTATGGTTTGTATAACATTTTCCCCCAAAAGTTTCATGTGTCCACAGGTGGAGATATGGAAAGTGCTTGGAACATGAAGGCACTAACTGACCTCATCAATAGGTCAATTTCCTGAGAAGTTCACAGCTGAATGGAGTATTAAGAGGTGGGGCCAAGATGGGTCTTCCTCATCTGCACCTGCTAGCACATGGCACCTCCTCGAAGCCTGCAACAGGAGAGAAACAACAGGGTGGTGATGGAAGATAATACAACTATGTATTCTTCCTACAGTCCATTGTAGCTAAAATGAGCCAGGGATGTGTAGGGAAGCACATGGTAGATTGTGCTATTTTTGTGCTCCATGGTACTCAGGCTAATAATATTTAATTTATGGACTACCTGGTATGAAGTAGAAAATGCTCAGGGATCTGATGATACTCTTGGCCATCTGTGAGGATGAGGTGATGTTGTCAATCTGTTTTGTACTGGTCAGCTCTCCCTTCCGAGGAGAAAACACCCATCACGTGACACTTAATTTGACTCATGGTTCCTAGGGTTCTAGCTCCGGACCGGCTGCAGCCCAGATGAGGCATGGTTTCTGGAAACATACACGTTTCACGGTGGGCACAAGCGCTAAGGCCAGGAGGGAGCCAGAACAAGAACAGAGCCTCTAAAGTTCTCCCCCAAGAGATCTGCGTCCTTCCTCAGGACCTCACCTGCTTATACTCCCCTCAGCAGTGAACTCCTCAGGAAATTGACCTGCCGATGAGGTTAGTGCCTTCATGTTCCAAGCACCTGCTAAAAGCTCAAACTCTGAACATGTGAAACTTTTGGGGGACATCGTCATACAAAGCATAACACTGTCCTTACAGGTGAGAAGCTGAAATTTGGAAAGGTTAAATTAGTCAATTTGAGGCTGAGCTATGTTAGCACACAGAGCCTACTTGTAACCACTACACGCACTTGCAATCATGAGAGAGCCGCGATAAGGCTTCTAGGGACTGAGAGCTCAGCGTGGACTCTGTAGAGAAAACAGTGGATCAAATCCCTTGCTGAGATTAAAAACCACCCCCAGTCTTTGAATGTGATAATGAGATACGGCTGTGGGTTTTTTTTTTTTTTTAAATATTTTTCTAAGAAGACCCAAGAGTCATCTTCAGGAAACAAACAGAATAAAAATCTATTACACGGGGGGTGACCATCACAAACGATACTGCATTATATGACCCAAAAGTAGCTAAAGGAGTGGGTTTGAATATTTGGGCCACAAAGGAGCAGTGATACCTGCAAAAATGGCCAATCTAAGTGCCCCGAGTTTACCACATTGCATAAAGTGCTGAGAGACGCATGGAAGGTACTTCATGGAACTATTCAATTGGTGTCTGTCAGAAATAAGGTAATAAATAAAAGTTAAACATTATCAGAACTTTTGCTAGGAAGACTTGAAACATCTTTGACAAGTACCAAAATGAGTAAAATCAAACAAAATTTATAAATAATACCTATGAATAAGTTGGAACCTACAGCAGTTGGGAATAGAAAGTGATAAAGCCTTTTTCAGAAACTATTGGGATTTTCTGTTCAGTTACACATGTTTACCACATGATCAAGCAAACCAACTGTGGGGAATTTAGGTAAATGAAATAAAAGTCTGTTTACACAGAGCTGTTAGCCAATGTTTAGATCAATTTTATTCATGCTCTCCAAACATTGGAATCAGCAAATATTACTCTGATCCAGGAATGGAAAACAAAATGTGTATAATTATTTTGAAATATAGCACCATGATAAAAAAAAGTTCCACTACACACATTGTGTAAAATGTTTGTACCTCATCTGAGTCTATGCTAATAAAAGATGCAATAGTCAGAGATAATGTGCTCTAGAATTCCAGTGAAGGACAGTCTTGCAAAGGAAAATTATATGGAAAAATTGTTACTGGTTGCCAGGACACTAAGTGGATACAATCTTTTTTTTTTTTGGTTTTTCTCCGGTACCGGGAACTAAACTCATGACCTTGCGCTTGCCAGGCAGGCGCTTTTGCCGCTGAGCTAAATCCCCAGCCCCAAGTGGATACAATCTTGACAACAAAGAAGTTCAGGATAGAAGGCGATTTGGGAAATGATTATGTAGCTATATATTTAACAAAAAAACAGAACTATACTGTAAAAATTGTGCAGACTGCTAACTGCTATACATTCATGAGTGATTTCCAAAGCATGTGCACATACTTGAAATATCTAACTAGGTCTCCACAGAAATTTAATTGTTTCTTCCCTTGGAAGGAAGAGAAAGAAGCTACAGATGCTCTCCTGGGGAAGTCCCCTGAGAGCTCCGTGTCTTCATAATCTGCTCCTGCGTCCTATCCATCAGCTTCTGAAACTCAACCAGAGCCCAAGGGACTTCATTTCAGAGGGACCACAGTTCAGTCCTAGCCCTTTGTCCACCTTTCATTCAACTGAATGTTCATACTTGTCCATGAACTCAGGCTTCCTCCCATGGTTTCCAAGGAACCTACAACTTTGCTAAGGGAGTCCACAAAACAAACACTATATTGAGACTGAAAATGATGACCCCTTCGTGAGTTACTTTATAGATATTTCCTTATTTGCTCTTTCTAAATAGAATTCCATGAATTGTGTAGAAGAGATAATGTTAATGTGTTTATTCCATAGTACAAGAAGAAGTAACTTATAGTTAAGGAGGTGGCAAATGACTTCCCTAGGACCTAGAAAAAATGCACAGTCGGTCCAAGACTTGAATCCATTCTAATTCCCCACTCCTCGTTGCTTCCTTCTTGCCTTAGAGAATCACTAAACACTACCTGAGAGAGATTTTATATGTCAGTGCAGCATTCTATGTCTGAATGTCTGACTAAGCTCATTTTTCAAGATTTCTGCATATTTTAGAAAACAAGGTAAGATGCCATGTTCAATATATACTCAGTGAACTCTCTAACCTATGCAAAGGCATTGGGACAGCTATAGTTGCTATGACTTGTTATGCACAGAAATCTACATTGTAAGTATTTTACCTTAGAAAGAGGTGAATCTGAGATGTAAATGTAAAAATCTCCATCAGTAAGGAATCTCCATATGTACACAGTGTCCTTATTGCTGTTGTAGAACAGGATATTTGCTAAAAAAAGTTGCGGGTGTGTTGTTTGGCAGACATAACACTTTTAAAGGGCTGGCTTGTCAAAGAAAGGCATCAGAGGTTGAGGAGGAAGGTGGTTAGAAATAGTATTAGCCTTGCATGGAAACTGTCCAAAGACTTCCTATTCAAATGAAAAGATTCAACATGTTGTTCCTACATCACAACACATTCAGATGAAATGTTCCTTACATATTTATATTTTATTTTTAATTGAAAAAATAATTGTATATATTTATGAAGTACAATGTGATGTTTTAATATACATTTGCAATATAGAGTTGGCCACAGAAAACAGATTTGTAGGCTAACGTCAAATCATAAGCTGTGAACATTCAACCCTCATTCTTAGTAATTCAAACATGGGAAGATACGGCTGAGAGAAAGAACTAGTATAAGTGTAAGAAAAGGAAAGTAAATGCAAGCTAAAATAAGCAAAAGCTAAATAAGAAAAACAGGTACACGAGAGAGCTAAAAAATTCAGAGACAGAAGTACTGGAGAGCAAAGAGAAAATCTCACTGACCCTGCTGTGCGAGAAAAGCTAGTGGAGCACAGGGGTTTGCAAAACTTCAAAACTAAGCCACACATGAAGATGAGGATGTGGCCTGCACTTACCCTGAGCCAATATGGAGCCCATCATTCTGTCTGAATAATATTGTTATAGCAGGCACTTGAGAGGTTAACTAACCTCCCAGCATTGAAACATTGTTTTCATGCATTTTTACATCTAATTTTTATTATCACAGCTTGAGTAGATATCATTACATTTTATTATATATATCCAAAGTTGTTATATTGAATAATTCAAAATACTTGCCAAAAATTGCAATGATATAAATTTTAAAACTGGGGAGAAAATTCAAGTATATATTTCCAGTGTAACAGTTTGTAACTCTATAGAAAAGGCATTCAGTTTTGTATAACCTCACATTCACGTATGGATAACTTGGGATATGTATTATTGCTGCACCAAAGTACTGTATATGGTATAAAAACATTTCAATTTCAGTACAATATCTGTTGCACAGCACCTATTAACATTCTTACCCTTTATTTCCCTTTGCTACAGAGAAGATAATATTCTGACTTGCAAACAACATCAATGTAGAACAGGACAGATGTGACAGAGTTCATTCGCCTAGGACTAACCAGTGCCCCAGAACTGCAAGGACCCACCTTTAGCATTATCATTTGAATCTACCTTATCAATGTGTTTGGAAACCTGGGGATGGTTGTTTTGATTCTTTTAGATTCTCGTCTGCACATCCCCATGTACTTTTTCCTCAGTAACCTGTCTCTGGTGGACTTTGGATACTCTTCCACCATCACTCCCCCAGTCATGGCTGGGCTACTCACAGGAAGCAAGGTCATCTCCCACAATGCTTGTGCTGCTCAGATGTTCCTTTCTGCACCCTTCACTACTGTGGAAAGTTACCTCTTGACCTCCATGGTCTATGACCGCTATGCAGCAGTGCGTTACACTACACCACCATGATCACAAAAGCGTGTGCATGGATGATCATAGCCTCTTATATCTGTGGCTTTGTGAATGCCTCCATCCAGGTCGGGGACACACTTAGTCTCTCCTGTAACAACAATGTGGTCGATCCCTTCTTCTGTGATGTTCCAGAAGTCATGGTTCTTTCTTACTCTGATAAACATGTTAGTGAGCTGCTTCTCATTTATGTTGTGAGCTTCGATATCTTTTTTGCTTTCCTCATTATCTTGATATCCTGTGCATTTATTTTTGTCTCCATTCTAAGGATGCACTCAGGTGAGGGATACCAGAAGGCTCTGTCCACCTGTGCCTCCCACCTCACCACAGTCTCCATCTTCTACGGGACCATCATCTTCATGTACCTGCAGCCCAGCTCCAGCCATGCCATGGACAGAGAGAAAATCTCATCTGTGTTCTACACCATGGCCATCCCCATGCTGAACCCTGTGGTCTGCAGCCTGAAGAACAAGGAGGTCAAGAGTGCCTTCACAAAAACTGTTTTGAAGGTGAAGTAATCACTAGGATCTTGATTTTACTGGTGCAGAATTGAGGTTGAACCTCCTTGGGTCGAGCGACCTGGGCCCGTGGTAAGCGGCGACACGGTGCAAAGAACACACCGGAGACCAGGCTGATGGCACAGATCCGGTTTATTGCGGAAGTACCAGGCATTTTATTGAGCTGGCTAGAGGCGTGGCAATGGAGGCGGGCTAGGGGCGTGGTTTGGAGGCAGTACTTTTGGCCGGGGGCTGTGCGGAAGTAAGAGGTCAGAGCGGGACAGCCTAGGCAGGGTGACTCACTCGGTGAGTCCGAGTGTGCTCAGGCTCGCTCCTCTGCCACGGCCGACAACCAGACCTCTGGACCACTTTTTCCCGCACAGAAGGACATCTAGACACAGACCTCTCTGGCGTTTTCCTTCTACTCAGTTTCATTTCAAGGCCCACTGTGATTGAAGTCCTGGAATGATACCTTTCTGCAATCCTGTTTGTAGAAAATAGAAAGCATTATGTGCTGAAATATAGTATGTACATGAGTAACTGAATATCTTAGGATTTGACTGTGGTTTTCACTTTTACTGCCTGTAATGTTAAATAGAAATCATTGCAAATCTTTTTTAAAACAGGAGCACAAAGAAACCCAAAACAGATTATACTTCACACTGCAAATTTTTTATTTTGATTACTGTACTTTTCAGTCTTTTTAAAAATTACTTCAAATTCTTAGCTGTGTTTCTCTCTTAGAGTATTGAATTATTTCTGTGTATTTTCTTAAAGTTTGTGGACTTTCCATCAGTTGTTTTTTATTTTATCAAAAAAAGATAAAAGAAAATTTTGTAGCAAAATAATAGAATAATAGCTAATACATGACATGTTGTTATCAAGTAGGGAAAAGGGAAAAAATGCAAGTCAGTTACACAATTAGTGTTTCTTAGATCATTAAAAGGAAGGTTTGTGCTAATACTGATTGGAGAAGTTTTTATGCCCTTCAGTTATTTTGAGAACTTACAGATGTTACTTAAGAGTTTGAAGATTTCTGTTGCTAGGTGCTTTGGTTTTTGCACCTTGTTTTGTCAGTCAGGTGAGGCTGTGATTTCCTACAGGTTCCTGATGCTTGTTGTCAAGTAATGTTTTCTGCACATTAGATGATTATATATTGCCAATTACAGTCTTCATAATCTTGTTTTGTTGATGCCTGTCCTTCTGGAACTTCTAAGCAGCATGATCTTTTTTCTCTGAGCGTAAAATTATTTCCACTATTTCAGCACTAGATGATTAAACTCCAGTTTTGTTTTGAATCCATTTTTAGTGTATTGTCACTGTTTCAGCACTAGAGGGTACCCCAAGTCCATGTGTATTACAAATCAGCAGTTGGTGTTTTTTTATGTGAACTGTGGGACTGCCTAACACTGTTAGTCCATCTTTGGAAACCCCTACTGAGGCCTGGGTGCCTCATCTGAAGTCACAGGCTTGTGTTCAAGAATCGCAGGACTAAGCTCAGCTCTAGACCTCATCATGAAGGAAATAAACTAACACCTCTGCAAGGACTTTATACTCACTTCCCTTTTCATTCTGCAGCAGACAATTATGCAATTGCTCTCTCCATGTTTTACTGTATAGGTTGAGGAGAAATAGAGTGGGCAGTCTGCTGGCTTTAGTATTGGTCTTCTAAAACATGACCTTATCCCCAGAGTCCAGAGCCCCTTAAAACCAATGCAGCACAGAAGTAATATTAAGATGCTGATGTGCATTCATGGCCTGAGACTACTGCACGCAGTTATATGTGGTGCTGGCTCAAATAGAAATTCAATTGCTTGGGTTTACAGATCTCCGCCTGGCATTGGGTTGGAGCCAAAAACTATTTGAGTGCGGGCAGTGCTAGGAAATAGACATTAGAACTGTAGCATTTTAGGTTTTGCCAGCTTAACGCCAAGTTTCAAGACAGCCCTGTGCTCAACTTACTGTCCTACCAGCCTGGAGACAGAGTCTTCCCCTTTGCTATGCTTCTTAAGTTTGGAAGAGTCCTTTTGCCACGTAGGCTGACACCATGCTGGCTTCACCTCGGTCTCACAGCCACAGATGCAGCCAAAATGTGAGACTTTCCTAGCGGGGCACGTGTCTCTTCCTGGTACTAGCGCAGGTCTAGAGGTGTGTTCATTTACTGTCTGGTGCTAACCCTCACTGTGGTGATCCTGGCACTGATTTCCAAGGCAAAGTCCCGTGCTGACTTCCTTCCCTTACCCTCTAAGCACGTGAGGTCTTGCTCCTTGCCTGCCACCTGAGGTCGGGGAAGAGTGGTGGAAACACTCCGTTGGACAGCTAGCTAGATAGGGTCCTGAGGCTCAGTCCCAATACACATGTCGGGCCATAGGCTGTGGGATTCTGCCAGCCTTGGGTTTCACCGTGCTGGACCTGGTATTGTGTTTGAAGTCTAAAGTCTGAACTTAATTTCTTTTTTTCTCCTCTGAGTTGGAGGAGTTTCTCTACACACTGCACTGGCTGGAGCAGGGGACGGGATTATGCAACCAGTGTTCCCTTTTCTGGCTTCTGTAGTGTGTCTGTTATACTGAAACCAGGCACTGTGTTCTCCCATCTGGCTTCCTCAGCTCTTGTGAAATTAGTATAGTGCATTCGTAGTTACTTGAACCCGTTTTTCTGTAGAGAATCACTGGACGACCTTACTCAGCTGCAATCTTATTCCCATTCTTTAGTAGTTTTCTATACTGATACAGTTTTATTCTCTTCATTTCCTCTTTTATGTATCTGCTCTCCTAGTGAGTTTTAAAACTTTACATACTTTTATGATGCTTATCCCTCTCTTGTACAGATATAAGACTTCCTTAAGGATCTTGTGTAATGTCAATTTAGTGGTATTGAATTCCCCGGTTTTGCTTGTCTTGGCAAGTCCTTATTTCTTCTTTATTCCTGAAAACAGCATAATAGCTACAGTATTCTTGATGGGCAGTTCTTCTTTTTCTTTTAGAGTTTTGAATATGTCATTCTGTTTCTCCTTGCCTGAAGATTTCCGCAGAGGAATCTACTTTTAGTCTGTTGGGTTTCCTTTAAGTGTGACTTGATGTTTTTCCTTTGCTATTTTTAGAATTCTCTGTTGCTCTTGGACTTTTGATAGTTTGACTTTACTATATCATGGTGAGGATCTGCTTTAGCCACTTCTATTTAATGCCCCTTAGATCTCATGTGCCTAGACATTCACGTCTTTCTCACCATTTGGGAAGTTTTAGTTATTATTCAGTTAGATGCTTTTGTTATTCCTTTCTCCCTTCTGGAGCCAATGTTATCATTACCATTATTTTCTTCTCCTATTTCACATGGCTGCTCCAAAAGATCTCTCTTCCAGTTGAAAAATTCTTTCCCCCACGTGATCTAGTTTGTTTTGAAGCTCTTGTATTTGCCACACTTTGTTACTGTAATGCAATGTTAGAGGCAGGCTACATTATGAAGAAAGAGGTTCATTTTGGCTCATAGGTCTGTATGCTTGAGGTCGAGGGCTCTCATGTGGTGCTAGCTTCCCGATAACACAGTACAGAGGGAGCAAAGAGCATTGCACAGCAAGGAAAGAGAGCATCGTGTCCATCTGTGTGGTCTTTCTCCATCCTGTCACCATCAAGTTCCAACTGTGAGTTACATTCTAATGCCCTCATCTAATTCTAATCAGTTCCCAAAGAACTCACCTCCAAACACCATCCTCAGATTAGGTTTCCACTCCCTAAAATTCACTCACAAATGATTTGGGGGATTAAACTTCTGCATGACCTCAGGTGGCCAAACAACACCCAACCCTCAACTGTCTCTATTGCTTTGCTGATTCATTACCTATATTGTTTTCCTAATTTCATTACATTGTCGATCTCTATTGCCTTATCTCATGGAGTTTCCTTGGAATTATTCCTTTGAATTCTTTATCGAATATTTCATCAATATCATTTTCTTTGAGGACTGTTGCTAAAGAATTATTATGTGGCCTGGGTTGTGTTGTGTCTCCTTGTTTTCTCATACTTCTTTACTTATCGTTGGTATTTGCATCCGGCTGGTAAATTGTCTACACAACTCTTAAGAGGTAGCTTTCATAGTGAAGGAATTTTCCCGAGGATGTCCCTGTTAGGAACCAGTCTGCACAGCAATAGCCCCCCATTGCTCTCTTCTTACCCCCAGATCTCCCCCTCCTGTCAGAGCAGGTGCGGCATGAGAGTCTCATTGCTGTGCGAACCCTACTGTGAACTCTCTCCCATCATCCTCACGTGGGACCACCCACTGCAGGGAAACAAGCTCAGTTCTGAATTCTGCTTTGGGTGAGGTATAATTATTTCATTATAATTACAGTGCAACAAAAGTAATATAATGTATATATTACAATGTGATAATGGTAGAAATAAAGTGCACAAGACATGTAAAGAACTTGAATTATCCAGAAACCCTCTCCAACTTCAACCCTGACCTCACAGCAGTCTGCGCAAAATTGATATGTAAAATTGGTCCTTGGTGATAAACTTGGTCCTTGATTCCCAGTGGGGACTCCTGCCTTTGCGTGTCAGCTTGGGAGGCTCTGGACGATGTTCCAGAAACCACCCTACAGCTCTTTCACCTATCTATAATTGATGGATTTGAGCTTAGTGCGTGTGATGTCTGGGTCAGAGACACCACTCGTCTCTGGGGGACATGTGGGCTATTTTATTATTTCTAAATGGCAAATAAGGAAACTGGGCTCAGCAGAAGATAAAATAACTCTTGTGAGTACACAGTTAAATTCAGGATAGACACAAGGCTTAAAGATGCATTTCCTAACTCCATGTTTACGATATTTCTTCTTATGCATCAGGAACATTGGGTCTTTCTGACTACTTCTTGAGAGAATTTCTCGAATATTATTTATTCATTCTTCCAGAGATGAATTTTTGATTCTGGACACACAGTTCAAGAATCCCTTTCCCTTCTCTTCAAGCTGCAAGGTAAGCATCTATGTTCAATAAACCTTTGTAATAAAAATGTAATTAATACTGAAGCAACTAGAGAAGCTACATGTTCTGTGAGTGTTTCAACCTAGATGTGGCTAAAACCTTTCCCTCAAAACCTTTCTTGGGTGTAGCCCTCAAGTGTGAAAATATTTTGTTCTTGATATAGTGCAGTAATATTTACAAAATGGTGTGCCACTTTCCCTAACAAGAAGAACAAAACCTGTGATAGATTATAAGTTCACTGAGCAAGTGGTAAATTCATCCTGTATAAATGTGTTGTCCATCAAAGGGGGCATTCACCAAAACAGGGAGAAAGGACACACTGTTAGTCATCAGAAAGTTCATCATTTAACTAACAATAGCTATATTCCATTTCACTTTAATTCCTCAAATCTCACCCTTTCTTGTTCATACAGAAAATCTGACATGTGGCCATAAAAGGCACATTCGGCGCTCATTTATGTATGGATTTGTATCTTTAATACCTTATAGTAGGTATGGAATTTTAGAGAAGCTGTAAACTTAAATATTCCCTTTCTTTAACAAATGAGATTATATTCACATATGTGTGTGCACATACACTCTATTTCCTCTCCCACGACTTATATCTATCTAGTATCCATGCACCTATGAAAACAAATGGCATTTGAGCAGTGTTTCAGCTGGTACTAAGATGAGAAGCTCTGCCTTGGGAGATGGAACTACTCCAGGTACATGAGCCAGGACAAGTTTACACCCCTTTCTGCAGCTCTTTTAAAGACATGCAATTAGGAAACTGGCTGCATAAGTTACAAAGATTCCTCAGCTTTAACAATAGCTAATGCTGTGATAATTGAATGACTGCATTTTATTTTCAAACACACTGTGGTAGCCCAAATAATGCCTGTAAATTAATTCATATTTTACCCTCTGGAACTTATGACTATGTCACCTCACATGGTAAGGACCTGTGCAAATGTAATCAGGTTAGATATTTTGAGATAATGAGCTTTTATGGAGAAAACCCCAGTGAATAAATTAATGATCATGGGGAGAAAATGCATATATATGCATTATATAAGATATATATGTATTATATAAGCTACATATAATGCAATTATGGCTTAGATAGTGCTATAAATAAGGTATTGACAAAAACAAGCAATTTAAGATGCAGACATGGAAATAACGTATTAGGGGCCAAGAGGAAGGCAGTAAATAGTGGCTATGAAAGAATGTCTATTGTTCTCAAACCCGAAAATAGAGATTTTAAAAACTAAAACATTATGCCGGCCCATGAACAATTAGCGTCAGCTCCCTCAGACCCCAAATTTGCATTTGTATCTGAGATTCCATTTAGTAATGAAAGCAAAGGCAGTGAGAAAGATTCTGAGAAGGGGAAGGTCTTTCAAGACAAGCCAAAATGTGGGTCTCAAGTATGATGTAAAGCAAAGGAGGTTCTCAACTTCCTCAGCTGTCGTGCAGAAAGGTCACCACAACCACTCACATGGGAGAAGCAGCAGAGTGAGGAAGTACTGGGGGAAATAAAAGGTATTAGTGAGCACAGTGAATAAGAAAAAGTAAATCAAAGACCAGGGCTACAGGACAAAAAATCCCACCTACCTCGGCGTTACTACCTTTCCTGAGCCAGCATAGAAAATGCCATTTCAGGGCTGGGGATTTAGCTCAGTGGCAAAAGCGCCTGCCTGGCAAGCGCAAGGTCGTGAGTTCGGTTCCCGGTACCGGAGAAAAACAAAAAAAAAGAAAATGCCATTTCATACCAATAATATTAGAGCTTACACTCATTAACACTGGTTAAACCCACACTAAGCTGTTTTCACTCATTATCACACTAACTCTCACAATAATCCCTTGACCTCTCCTAACAGCACATTCATTTTATTAGTGGATAAAATGAGGCTCAGAAAACTCAACTTACAGTGAACATATCTCAGGTATCGAAAGATGCAGCTTGTATGTAAATATGACTGTACCTTCTCCCAGAGCCCTAGATTTTATATGTGGTGCTATTCCTTTTCTTCAGAATAGATTTTGTTGACTGTACAAGCCTGTATTGTTATACTACGCATTTGCTATGCATAGCCTGCAATGCACCTTCTGTACACTGAGCTGTGAATTGCTGTGAAGTGCAACTCCACGCATAGGCTTGATACAATGGAGACCGAGATTAAACGTAAATTTAGTAAAATTAAAACAGAGTCACTATAAGGAAATGATAAAGGAGGAGATAAATATGATTAACATGAAATAAATATTACACAGTGTATACACTGCACATGAATCAAAACACCATGCCACTCTATGGAAATGTAATAATTGTTAGTTTTCTATGAATGAGTTTAAAATTCTTCTAAATGAATACATCAATTCAGACTTGTTAAGAGTATGTATGTTGGAAAATACGCTGGTTGGTTCTAAAGCTTGAATCTGGCCTTTAAGATCAAACCTTATGCAGGAGAACTTTAGAAATGTAAGCTGTTAGATTCAAGGCATCTTCAGTGAGTGATTGGCTTATTCTCAGCATGTGCCCTTGAACAGTTTATTTGCCTTTTCTGCCACTTATTTTACACATACACAGAACTGAGAGATTAGGAAGGCAACCCAGGAAGACAATGCTTCTTCATAAGTCTGTTGCTATAGAAATAAGTAATCCACGTTGTCCTGCACACTTTAGGTAGGAAGAGCATTGAAAACACTTCTGTTGTAAAAGAATGCTTGTACATTTAAATTTTTGTGCAGTTGACTTTTGTTCAACAATGTGCTTCACCTTCTTTGCTTAAGAGTACATTTTAACTCTCAAGCCTCACCCGTGGAGAACACCACAGAGGTGAGTGCGTTCATCCTGCTGGGACTCACCAGCACCCCAGAACTGCAGCTTCCCCTCTTTGCAGTGTTCCTGCACCTTATCACTGTGACTGGGAACCTCAGGATGATCGTGGTGATTCTACTGGACCCACATCTGCACACCCCCATGTACTTCTCCCTCAGCAACCTGTCCCTGGTGGACTTCTGTTACTCCTTAGCAATCACCCCAAATGTTCTGGCTGGTTTGGTTACAGACGACAAACTTATCCTTTACAATGCGTGTGCTGCTCAGATGTTCTTCTTCATCCTCTTTGCCACTTGGAGAGTTATCTCCTGACCTCCATGGCCTATGATCGCTTTGTAGCAGTGTGTAAGCCCCTGCATCACTCTGCGATCATGAGGAGACCTGTATGTGTTCGTCTGGCCATGGGCTCTTACAGCTCTGGTTTTATGACTGCTGCTGTTGAAGCTGGAGACACCTTCTGCCTCCCTTTCTGTGTGACCAGTGTGGTCCACCACTTCTTCAGTGATGTTCCAGCAGTCATGACTCTGGCTTGTTCTGATAAACCCTTTAAACAAAAAAAAAAAAAAAAAAAATCCTTTAACGAGCTGATTGTATTTTTCATTTCAAGCTTTAATATCTTTCTTGCAATTATTATTTTAATTTGTTATCTGTTCGTACTTACCACTGTTATGAAGGTGTGCTCGGGTGAAGGGCCCCAGAAGGCTTTATTCACCTGTGTTTCCCACCTCGTTGCCATTTCCATATTTTATGGGACTGTCATCTTCACGTACTTAGAGCCCAACTCCAATCACTCCATGGACACAGACAAAATGGCGTCCGTGTTCTACACCATGGTCATCCCCACGCTGAACACCATGGTCTGAGGAACAAGGAAACTTGAAAGAGTGCATTCAAGAAAGTTGCTGAAAAGGCAAAATACTCTCTAGTTTTAGTCATTTAATTACGTAGAATCCGCAATGAGTTATCTAGTCCTGCTAAGATCTACTCAATCCAATAAGTCAAATGTTTATGGTCATGTGGAGAATTAAAACAAAATTATATCTAATATTACTAAGTATTTTTAGTTGAGTAATGGTTCCTGTCATGCAAAATAAAGAAAACCATATGATAACTTCAAAATAAGTTTGTATATGAGAGTTTTGTTGACATTTTATCCAATTATAAATAATTAATTGCAACAATGCAATAAATTAATATTTCAGCCATTATGGAGTGATTTGGTAAGAGAAAGAATCCTCATGTTACTACTTCCAAATGATAAATAGTTGCATTAGAATAAATATGGTGAAAACATGGTTATTATTTACTCTAACTTTAATGACTATCAACTCCTTGCATTTTGTTTAAAAATGAAGTGAGGCTATGTTTTCTCCAGCATGTTTTTTAGTTTCCTTGTCAAAAGTTAGATGGTTGAAAGTGCCTAGGGTTCTTTCTGCATCTTTAATTCTATTCTGCAAGATAAAGGTAATTAATATACCAATATACAAATAAAAAAGAATAAGTAAATAAAGGAAAATGCTGTGATATTAGCAATAATGTTATTCTCTATTTCTTAAGCAGTAAGTGCTTTGACATGTTTGCTACTTTTTGTATATTATGTCCTGTTTCTCTCCCACCTATTCAGCCCACTACCTTCCCAGTGGTTTCTCACTATTCCCAGAGAACTCCTGCCACACTTCTATCACAGAGCTCTGGGTTTGCTCCTTTCTGTAGGTGGGCTATTTTGAGGTCATTGCTTTCATTCTGTGCACTCTGTATGACCTTCCTTTAGTTACGTTCTAGAGTAGCCATTCCCTTTGCATGAATGTCCTTTCTTCTTGTTGCTTCCTTCTTCAGAAACATACCAATATTCAACTCTAGCATTTATTTTTTCATCTGATGATTTATGTCCCTCAACTTGAATAGAAACTTCTAAGGCATGGTGTTATCTGCTTATTTCACGGAAAGTAATACTGAGAGCTTTGATTTTAAGATCTTCTTAATTAACATTCATATAAAACTAAAATAATTCCAAATTACATATGTGGGAGTAAGCTGTGAAATTCTGTAGATTTCAAAACATCCACTCAGTAATGACTCTAGTTTTTCCAGGAAATTAGCATTCTGAAAAACTGTTGACTCCTAACATTGCACAATTCTTCCTTTGAAATTCTCCAGGCTGTTTGCTTCCCCGCTAAAGCTAAGGAATGACAAGTATACCTGAAGACTAATCACAATGTCTCTCCATTTCCAAAAATTAAAATTTAATTAAACAGTTGCAGTCTTTTACACTGACTCAGTTTTTACTCCTTTAACTGAATAAATTTACTTTCTAATGCCCTTGAACTCTTGCTGAATTGACCATGATGAAAATGACTTCTCTTCTTGCAAGTTTTTAAATAAACTTCCCTTTATCACTTTGCATTGGACATGGATTTTTCATTACTACACTTCAGAAGTGGTAATGGATAATAATGGATATGAAAAACTACTAAGAATTTGGACTGGAATTTAAGGAAAATGGTGAAAAATAAAGATTCCCCAGAGAAAGACCAGGGTGTTATAAAGAACTATTTCTCATCACTAGAGTTGAGGGTCCTTTGTAATGTCAATTCAGGAAGACTTCCAAATTGGCCAGTGTGTCTTTAATTATTGTGATATTATTTATAAATGGGAGTCTTTTTTGTAGCTTATCTTTATTCTGGTCCATATTTGATACTAGCTGTGAATGTAGAATGAGCTAAGTTTTATGTTTGGTTCACAAGATGCTGCACCACAGGAGCTCCATCCAGCTTGCACAGAGAGAGCCATCTAAACTCTTCAGGAGCTGCTCATCACCCTTCCATTCCATAGTAATGAGTTGGGATTTAGGTTGTCTCCTGAGGGAGGCAGATAATATGTTTTCTGTTTGGAAAGAAGTGCAAAATGGGTATTTAATGATCACAAGACAGAAAAGACTCAGTAGCTGTTTTCCAAACTATTTCCTTTCTACCCACGGACACCTAGCTAGGTTCTATTTCTCAGCTTTCCTGTTGTCCACTGTGGCCAGGCTCTTGTCCATGAATGCAATTGGAAGTCATGTATGCCTCTTCCAACTCCAACTCATGGAATGAATTCAGACCCCAGGGGACAATGAATCCACTAAGTGGAAAGAGCCTGGGTCACTGAGCCCATGCACAAGTTCCCACAGGACAAATCATTGAACAATGTGTGAGCAAGAAATCCTCTACAGTCGGTCTACCGCTATGTCAGAGTTTGTATGGCAGACAGTACTGTTTATTCTCATTAACATGGAGACAAACCAAAAGAAAACCCAGGTGTTGGTGGTAGCAGGTGGAAAATAGATATAATTAAAACTCTGTCATATCTCTCCATCGCAATTCAATTTCACAATTATTTATTTGTGAATCCTCACCCAGTCTCCAAGTTGTAATTAAAATGGCGACTACATATGCAATTAGTACAACTTTTGGACATGGAAGAAACCTCAATTTTCATTTCAATAAAACCAATCTTTGTGACATAGGGCAACTTAACTAACATCCTTAGATTCTACTCAGGAAAACACTGCCCACCTCACAAAATTATGTAAGTGGGGACAAAATGACCTGCGACATAGCGCGCTCCCCAAACAGAACAGCTGCTCAAAATGTCTTCCCAACCTCCCCTTCCATTCCTTCGCCTATCCTTATTTCTTTCGTCATCTAATTTGTCAAACTTCCCTCACGGAACTGTTGGAACATTTATTAATAACATTGACTTGCTTTTACAGATTTAGCTTTTACTGACTACTTAGTGCTATCAAAGCAAACATGTCTTCTCAGGTCTGTGCTGTCAGAATCTAGTCTAACATTGATTACATGAGGAATTAACAGTGTCTAATGAAATAGTGAGTTAATAAGGGAGGAAACTAATGTACTCTGACATCCTCAATATTGAGTGGGCTAACAATTTTTAAAATTTCTTTTGTTTTTTAATATAGACCGAAATATAGAATGTCTATTTATGGGTGGGTTTTTTTTACATTTGTTTCTTCCACAAAAATAAAAGTTCTATGCGTGCTATTCCTCCCCCAGGAGAATAAAAGCTCTGGAAATATACATATCTGTGCCCTAACAATGATTTATGCCAAGAGGATTGGGGCTCAGTACAAGACTGTAATCAAGGAGTGAATGAATGTTTAGGAGAATTAAACCAAAAACACAAAATCTGCATATAAAAAATTGAACATGAAGAGCAAACATGCTAACCAATGGTTTAACATGATAAAGATTTTTGGACTATTTTCCTATGGGTTTTGTAACAAACACAAGTATGTGAGATTTAAAATGAGAAGCATTTAATTTTCTCACAGTTCTGGAAGCCAGATGGCCAAAACCAGTTCATGGGGAAGAAACCAAGTTATCCCCCAGCAGCTTTCAGAGACAATTGGTCCCATGTTTGTTTTTGTTTCCTGGTGACTGCCAGAATTCCTCTGCTTTCATTTGCACCAATCAAGTAAATATTCACAAAGTTTTGTTACCACGCCACAGGTTCCTTAGATTTCCTTTTCACTTTTGTTATTGGCCTTTTAGTAGTGGTGCTGGGGACTGAACCACGCCTCATACATGATAGACCAGTATTTAACCACTGAGCTGTGTCCTAACCTCACCCTTTCACTTTTTTGGTCACATACTCTGATGGACATGAGGGTAATTTTGAAGGTAAATTTGTCTACTATTTTCCTTTTGCACCTTGCATTTTTTTGTGTGCCATGTATTCAACATCGTTGCCAAGCCTAAGCTTTAGAAGACTCACTCATATTTTCTGAGAGATTTATGTTGGGGGCTTTAAAATTGAGTTTATGATTTATTTTGAGTTGATTTTGTGAATGCTATGAGGTAGGAATGTGACTTCATTGTATTATTAATTATATTTAGACATACAACAGCATTTTTATGTACATATGTACATAGTGAAATGGTTACAACAGTCAAAAAATTAACATGTCCATCATCTGGCAGAGTGACCTGTTATGATCTGGATTTAAAATGGTCCCCAAAGCTGCATGTGATTGGATTATGAGGACACTACAGCTGACTTGCTATGAGCAGTGTGTTCAGTCAAAAGAGGTGAATCACTGAGGGGACCTGGAAGGATGCATCTCTCTTCCCAGCTCCTCTCTTTTCTCTCTGCTCCCTGGTTACCGTGACACAAGTAGCTCTGCCCTGCCGTCACCTTCGTCCCTGCCTCAGAGCTAGCAGACTCCAGAGTAAAATTGTGAGCCCGAACAAGCATCTTGTCCTCAGTGTGTGAGTATTTAGTTTCCAGTGACGGGGGAAGTACTAACACTTCACCTTTCTTGTTGTTGTTGTGTGCTTTAAGAGTATCTAAAGTCTACTTTCATGCTTAATTTTTAATATGCAATACTTGCCTTCATTCTTTCATGTGTAAACTTCCTGTTGTTCAAGCACCATTGTGGTGATACTTTTCTCATTAAATGGATATGCTACACTTGTTAAAAATCAATCAATTATAGGTGTATGGATTTATTTCTGGACTCACTATTCCATTTCATTGTTTATATTTATATTTTAAGGTAATAGCATGTTGCTTTCATTTGTACTGCTTTGAAATCAAGAAGTGCGGATCTTACTCTGTTATTTTCAATTATTTTGTTTGTTTGTCGTTTTTTTTTGTTTGTTTGTTTTGTTTTTTTTTTTGCTATTCAGAGTCCTTTGCACTGACATATAAATTTCAGCATTTGCACCTGCATTTATGGAAACGGTTATGTGAATTGTGACGCAGGCAGTCTGATGCATGGTAGGAGCTCCCTGTGCAGTCATTCTGACAGGCTGAGAAGGACTTCTCCTCATCATCTGAATCTGCACCTGACTGAACATGAAACTTCCTCAAATTCTATGGCCAAAGACAAACACCTGGAGGGTTATGTGTGTGCTTCAACCCACACGGGATGACATTTATTACTTCTTCCCGCAGTCCACAGTCTACAACTAGTACGTATCTCAGCTAGCTACCATGGGACCAGCACACGTAGAGACACACAGAAGGTTTGAACACCATTAGTTTGTGCTCTGTGTTGCATCCATGTTTATAAAAAAATAAATCATTAATATTTAAATTGAGAGAGTCACTCATGTGGGCTAGAAACTGTTCTATGTGCACATGTGACCTGATAACACTCTTAACCATCCCCTAAGGGTGAGGTGATATTATCAGTCTTGACCCATGCACAAGCTCGGCACCTTCATAATCCGGTCACCTTCCAGAGTGCCTGCTCTGCACCCAGGAGGCAGTGGAGGGTTTTTTAAATTTTCCTTACACCTGTAACATTTTACTTCCAGATACAAAGCTGAGGTTTGGGAAGATTAAGTTACCCAACTTGAGGCTGAGCCACCCGAGCACGTAGAACCAACTTGTAACCACTACACACACTTCCAACATGGGAGATTTGTGACAGACTGCTGGTGAATGAGAGCTTGGAGCAGGCTACAGAAGACAAGATAGTTCGATCTCCTCCTTTAGGGGGAAAAAAGCACCCCTGGCCTTAAAAATGGTTATAAAGGGGCTGGGGATTTAGCTCAGCGGCAAAGCGCCTGCCTGGCAAGTGCAAGGTCGTGAGTTCGGTTCCCAGTACCGGAGAAAAACCAAAAACAAAACAAAACAAAACAAAACAAAAAAATGGTTATAAGGCAAGGTTTTGATTTTTTTTCTCTTTTTGAATATTTTTTACTCTTTTTAAATTTTTTTTCTGAAAATACTCTAGAAACACCTTTAAGAAACAGAAAAAAATCTATTACACACAAGGTGGCTATTATTAACAATACTGTGTTATTTGATACAAAATAGCTAGAAGACAGGATTTTGAGTATTCTCATCACTAAGAAGTGGTAAATGTTTGAGATGATTATGTAACCAAGTTCTCTATACCCAGTGAATGTGTAACTGCTCTGAGACGTTGCACTGTACTTTGTAAAATACTTATTTTCTACAAATAAAATTAAAATAATGAATAAATAAACATAAATAATACCTGAAAGATTTTGCTGTGAGGACTTGAGAGATCTTTGAGAAACAGCAAAATTAAAGTAAAAATAAATTAAATTTTAAAAATAATCTTTAAAGCTGTGAACAAGCTGGAATAAAAAAGGAGAGAGGCATTTCCACACACAGTTGGCTGTTCGTGTTTACGTAAGCATGTTTACCATACAACCAAGCAAACCAATTTCTGTGTATTTACCTAAGTAGTATAAAAATCTATGTTCACACAAAACTATTAGCCATTGTTTAGACCAACTTTATCCACAATTGCCACTGAAATCAGCAAACATTGCCCTGAACCAACCCAAAGTGAAAAAATGTGTGAAATTAATATTGCAATATATAATGCCATAATAAAAAGGTTTCACTACAGATGTGCGTAACAAAATGTTTGTACCCCAACTGAATTTATGCTAATACAATTATCAGAGACCATATATTCCTAGGATTCTGATGAAGGACATTCTTGCAAAGGCAAAATTGTATGGAAAGTTTGCTGAGCAGTTCTCAGGAAACTGGGTAGAAGAGAAGTTGACTACAGGAAACAGGAAATGCAGTGATTTGGAAAATGGTTATGTAGCTGTACATTTAACACAAATTCTTAGAATCTCATTCGAAAAATTGCACATATTGCTATTTTTGGTTTGTGCGTTAATGAGTAATTTACACAGCATAGGTACATGTTCAAAATATCCATACTGGTCCCCACAGGCAATTTGTTTCTTCCTTGTGAAAGAGGCAAGAGAAGCTACAGACGCGCTCCTGGGAGAGTCCCCTGAGAGCTCCGTGTCTTTATAATCTACGCCTGCTTCCTGCTCGTAGCTTCTGATATTCAACACAACTCCAGACCACTGCGTTTTAGAGGAACCACACTTCAGTCCCATCCCCCCGAATATCCTTTATCTCTCTGAATGCAGATAGCTGTTCATGCAAACAGGCTTGTCCCAATTTTGGGACTTCCTGGGACCCTGCTACATGGCTAAGGTAACACCTCAAAATAAAATACATATTGAGTTACTTGAAAATGATAACCCCAGGGTGAGTTTTTATAGGCACCCCCTTATTTGTTATTTGTAAATACATTTCTGTGTATAATTTTATTGGTTTTATTTCACTGTTGAGGAAGAGGTAAGTGACTCTTCCAAAGACCTGGAGAAAGATCATGGTAAACCCAGGACTTGGACCCATATGAATGTTTCTGTTCTTTCGACACTGCCTTGGGCACACAGGAACCATTGGCCACTACCTGAGAGCCAGCGTTTCCACTGTAATAAATTAACCTGTGGTTGAATTTCGGGGTTCAGGTTCACTGTTGCAATTGCTGCATGCTTTCAAGCAGCAAGGTAAGCTGCTGTATTCAATATGAACACTCAGGAAACTGTCATAAAAACCAGTGGTAAATACATATTTACTGTGATGTTTTGAAGAGAAAAATCTGTTTTAATTTTTTCCATAGAAAGGGATGAATCTCATTAATAAAAACTAGGAGATATGAGGGCCGGGGATATAGCTCAGAGGCACAAGTGCTTGCCTGACAAACACAAGCTCCTGAGTTCGATTCCTGGTACAAAAAAAAAAAAAAACTAGGAGATACGATAGACATTGTTAAATGAAAGGAAAATGCTCAAAAGTAAAGGGCAACTGGGGTGTGGGAAAAGAGAAGGGAAAGAAGGGGAAATTATGTACATATGTATATACAAGGTAGCTAATATAGTTGTACTACTGTCATCTATTGCTCTACAGAAAGGAACAGTTAATGATTACTTGTTTGATCAATCTTGTATGTCTGTATTTGTTTTCCTGAGAAACCACTTTGAAGATACCAATAAGTAATACAGCAACCATTGTTAATTACCTAC
>NW_004955511.1:3100569-3115763 GCF_000276665.1 Chinchilla lanigera | reverse complement strand
CCTTCTCTTTTCCCATATCAACTGTAACTCTGTTTTGTTTGTATTGCTCTTATGCTATTATGTAAATGGATGTCTGTTTGCTAATGTTTTCCTTCTTTCATTTTTTAAAATAAAATTAAAAAAAAAAGAAAGGGATGAATCTGAGATGCAAAGGTCAAAAATTGCCTCTGATCAATTATGCATGCCTATATCATGTCATCTGAACAACTAATTTGAAGATAACAAGGCACAATATATTAGCCACCATTAATCTCCTATTATCTTGTTTGGAAATTTTGTATTATTGTTACTTTTATTGTTATTTTTCTCTTTAAAATAAAAGAACAACAAAATAATTAAACACTTAGGAATAAATTTAATTTAAAAAATTGTATCTGTAGTGAGTTACACATTATTCAGATAACACAATTATTTTGGTTCCCTACCAAAAAACAAGTCTTAATGCAAGCAATACTAAAGGGGATGTTCTCGTTGATGATGACAATGTCAACTTGCTTACTGTATGTACTTCACCACTAGAGGCAAAGAAAAAGCAAAACTAAGGCCCCTTATTTAAGTAAAAGAAAAACCCCCAGAATTAGCAAATTCTAAATTTTATTTCAACATTTCCCTTTAATTTTGTCTTTATTGAGCTGGGGATATAGCTCAGCAGCATAAGCACCTGCCTAACTTTGTCTTTATCATGTTTAGCACATCTATCCACAACGATGTGATTTGACTAAAAACAAGAACTGCTGGTTATGTCCACACTGAGTTTACATTCTGAATCTTCATCTTAATTGTATCATTAAGATGCTTCACAAATCCTTATCTGCCTTAATGGTAAAAGTAATAGTACCTATACATACATAACCCCCCTACACACACACAGATTGCCACACACCCAATTTTATAATCCTTTTAGCATTATTGTAGAACAGAATAGTTGCCAAAAGGGATTATGTCTATGAAATCCAGCAAATACAAAGCCTTTCAAGGGTTGGCTTGAAAGTAAAGTTGCCAAATGTTAAGGAGGAAGACGGTTGGGGACAGAACTTAACCTTGGATGGAAACCATCCACAGACTTCCTATTCAAATAAAAAGAACCAGAACACCATTCCTGTTCAACAACAGAGTCAGGTGAAATTTTTTAATATTTTATTTTAGTAGACAAATAATAATTGTATATATTTATAGGGTACTGTGTGATGTTACAATATACGTTTCCAAGGTGTTCCAATATATGTTTGCCAGAGAAGACAGATCTGCAGATTAACATCCACTCACAAACAATAACAAGTCAGCCCTAAATCTCAGTAACTCAAATATAGATAGTACAGAGAAAACAAGGTAGGAATTAGTATAAGAAGTAAACATCTATTTAGTGCAAGCTTTACATTTCAAGAAAGAAATTAAGCAAAAACAAAACACAAATTAAAAACAAACACTCCAGCTACATAGGTAAACTAAAGGAGCCAAAGAATCCCTGGGGAGTATAGAGAAAATCTAAGTAAAATTGACCCTCAAGTGTAAGAAAAAGCGAAGGGAACAGGAGGTCCCAAGATTTCAAATCGCACCCACACTTAAAGAATTACACATTCTCACCTACCTATCCCAAGGAATACAAAGTCCATCATTCTGTTCAAAGAGTAGTATCATTCCTGGTACTCATGAGGCTAACTAACTATCCAGAATTGAAACAGGATTTTTCTGCATTTTCATGTTTAGTTTTCATAACTAAAACAGTAGATATTATTAGTAGATAATTATTATTCAGTAGATATTATTAGTTTCTTAGTATGAGACATATATAAAATTTTGGACATATGTGAATAGTTCAACAAACTGACCAAATATTAGATTAAAAGTATATATGATTTGAAAAATGGGGAAACTAGCCTGGCAGATATTTCTAGTTAAACAGTTCATAACTCTAGGGAGACTTAATGAAGTCAGTTCTGGAGCTACCCTCATGCTTAGATATGGGTCAACTTGAAATATGTACTATTGTTCTAACAAAGTACTGCACATGATATACAAACATTTCACTTTTAGGGCATGATCTGTTCTACAATATCTACTGACAACTGCTGATTTCCTTATTTTCTTTGCTGCAAGGCCTCTCCTGACTCCCAAATAACACTGATGGAGAACAGGACAGAAGTGACGGCGTTCATCCTCCTAGGCCTAACCAGTGCCCCAGAACTGCGAGTCACGCTCTTCATCACGATCACTGTCATCTACTTTATCAATGTGGTTGGCAACCTGGGGATGATTGTCTTGACTCTTGCAGATTCTCGTCTCCACAGCCCCATGTACTTTTTCCTCAGTAACCTGTCTCTAGTAGACGTGGTATATTCTTCAGCTGTCACTCCCACGGCTGTGACTGGGCTCCTTGTAGAAGGCCAGGTCATTTCCTACAATGCTTGTGCTACTCAGATGTTCTTTTTTGCAACTTTTGCCACTATGGAAAATTTTCTCCTGGCCTCAATGGCCTATGACCGCTATGTAGCAGTGTGCAAACCCCTGCATTACACCACCACCATGACCACAAGTGTGTGTGCCTGGTTGGCCATAGGCTGCCATGTCTGTGGCTTCCTGAATGCCTCTATCCATGTTGGCGAAACATTCAATCTCTCTTTCTGTAACACCAATGTAATCCATCACTTTTTCTGTGATGTTCCAGCAGTGATGGCTCTGTCTTGCTCTGATAGACATATTAATGAACTGGTTCTAGTTTACACAGCAAGCTTGAATGTCTTTTTTGCTCTTCTAGTTATCTTGATATCTTATTTATTCATATTTATCACTATTCTAAAGATGCACTCCACTTCAGGATACCAGAAGGCTCTGTCCACCTGTGCTTCCCACCTTGCCTCAGTCTCTATTTTCTATGGGACGATCATCTTCATGTACCTGCAGCCCAGCTCCAGTCACTCCATGGACACGGACAAAATGGCGTCCGTGTTCTACACCATGGTCATCCCCATGCTGAACCCCGTGGTCTACAGCCTGAGGAACAAGGAGGTCAAGAGTGCATTCAAAAAGGTTCTTTCTCAGACAAAGCTGTCTTTAAGATTTAGATTTTAACATAGAAAGAGACATAGGAACTTGGTTCCATGACTGTCAGATCTTCTCCATATACTGAATCTCATTTTAAGGCCAGTATAGAAGCTAGGTTTGTGAAGTATTACACTCAGTACTTCAAAGATTATTCTTTTCTAGAAACAAGAAAATGTCTCCAGAGATATAATACATGAACCAAAAGACTAAGATAAATCATAAGCTATTTTGGTTCCTGCTTGTCAAAAATTTATTAAGGACATTAGATTAATTCATTCATTCTACATGTATTTCCTTGGGCATAAGCATATGTAGAGAAGAACATCCCTGTGCCCATGAACATATTTATAAATACACCCATGTGATCACATGCAAATTAGAATGAGAAATTTTCCAGATACAAATAGAATATGGCTAACTTTTGATAAAAAAGTAACAAATAATTAGTTGCAGTATTAAAAATTTATCTCATATATAACATTGTTTATTTAGATGATGAGTATTGTTTGAGTCAGTTTAACAGTAAGAGTGTCATACTTCTAAATGAATTTATCTGCTTTTTTGTTGGCACATTTTATCTAGAGATTCAGAAATAAAGAATCCTAAATGAATTAATTTTATCTTGACTGAATTATTTTATATAACCAACATGGTCAAGTTTCAGTTTTCAAATAAAATGGCCAGAATACCAGAAAAGTAGAGGAAAAATAAAAATATTTTGCAACCCTAGCTACTTTCACATTATTACAAAAATTTGATGAGATATCAATACGGCTCTCTATCTTTCTGAAAATGCTTTGCAATTGTCAATGTCCCTTCTTTTTTTCCAAAGTTGAGTTACTTTATCCTTTGTCACTCTACCATTCTCTTATCTAACTTCATTCTCACTCATTTCCTTGCTATTCTGTCCACCCCCTAACCCTGATTTCGGGTGATATCTTCCTATGTCATTCAAGTTTTTGAGTGTTATCTTGTCAGAGAGTCCTTCCCTGATCACATTTATAAAACAGACACTCTACTCATGAAAGAAGCTAACCCCTTGCCCTAAATTAATCTTCATCGTCCACTCAAGTGACATAGAAAAAAGTTCATTAACTTGGTCCAGAATTTTCAGAAGTATGCACTAATAGGATAAATAGAGATGTGTAGGAAGAAACTTACTATGTGGGATTAATGCAGGTGATTATGGGGGCTGGAAACTCAAGGCCCAATAAAGCTGGTAGCAAAACTTTGGTCCAACTCAAATCCCTCACAACCAGAGGAGCACCCTGGTGTAAGTTCCAGGCCAAGTATGACAGCTGGGGATCAGGGGTATTGATGTCCCAGTGTTGCAGCAAGCAGAAACACCGAAACGACACCCAAGACTTGAGGCAGATTTATTTATGTCAATGGGCACTGATTGGGATCTTTTCCAAAGTATCAGGCCCCGATCAATCTCTGGCAGTGTAGGGCTTATACAAGATAAGCAAGAAGGAAGTACAGAGGCAGAGTGGCTTGTCAGTTGGGGACTGGTTTATACAATATGCATCATAATGACCAGCTCTGCATCACAGTGAGCAACAATTTCTAAGAAACAAAAGTAACAGGAACTGGAACTGGAACTGTTACCTGGGCAACTAAAAGACTGAAGTATACTAGTGGGGGCATGTTTTGTGCTAGATCAGGACAGGAGCAAATGGACGTCCTGCTCAAACATACAGAACACATTCACCTTCCTCTGCCTCCAAGGACTACTAAGCATCTGCTGCCTTCCCTGAGGGTCATTGCTACCCTGCCAGTTCCCATGTTAACCTCTTCTAGAATTGATCTCACAGATACCCAAATGTCATGTTTAATCAGCTCTCTGGATATCTTTCAATCAGTCAAGATAGCATATGAAATTAATTGGAGAGCTAGAAATGAATAAAACTAAAACAAATTGTTGTAAGTGAACACCATGAACCATAATATACAAAAAGGAAACCAATGAGAAATCATGAAAACAAAATATATATTTAATCATATTATAAACCTTTTGATGTTGAGAAGGGTAAATATAAGACTAGACAAAGTGGATATTAGAATTATCATATGCATGTTGGTGCTTCAACATATTCAAAAGAAAGCTTACAAAAGTAAGAAATGGAAAATGGAAAGACAAATCAAGACAGGCAGGACACACTGACAAGACCATACAGGAAAAATAGAAAGAACAGAGGAAAAACTGAATACAAAACATAAAATGGATGAACATTTGCTTAATTGAAGAAAGCTACATCCTTGTACTGAAGAACTTCATCAGTATTAAGAGGATTCATTTGAAAAATTCTCCGTTGAGAGACTGGAAAAATAAAGACAAGAACCAATTATTTAAAGGATTTGTAATTATCTGACATCAGTCTCCAGAAAAAAATAATAAACATACAAACTTATACCTTTCAAAACTGCTGAAAGAAAATAAATATTAGTCCCAGGCAAACTGCCGGGGACATTTGATTGCAAAAATCAAGATATTATCAGAAAGTTGGGTTACTATGCAGAGACACAGTGAATGTTTTCAGCAGAGGGAAGATATACACTTTATCTAACTGGGAATCCGAAAGAAGGAAAGGAGCATGTGTTGTTTTTTTTTTCCTGACTCGGATTCTGCTTATCTGCTGCAGGACAGCCTTCCTCAGCCCTTCCATCTGCACAGCCCGGGTGGCAGTGAGCATGGGAATGGATCCACCCCCGGACGGGAGACCTGGGGTACTAGGCGGGCTGTCCTGAGCAGACCCAGAGTGAGCGAGGTCAGTTGAATGCGTTCAGTGTTCAGAATTCAGAACAGGACACACTGATGGTGTACGGGGAACTGTGTCAGAAAAGCGAAGGATGGCATGAAAGGATTTTACTCACGAGTGCAGTACAGCTATGAAAACTGAGCTCTGTACCCAGGAACTGCTGGAACAGCGTATAAAACGAGCCCTTCACTTGCAGTACCTGAAAGAGGAGGAATTGGGTGCTTTCCACTTTACTTCTATTTGTTTTTACCGGTACTGGCACCAGAAACACTAAAGGCAGCACACCTGAGCTGAGCACCCTCTTGCAGCAAAATCTAAGCCCTCGGTCTCGGACAGGTCACCTCTTTCCTCGCTCTGTCTTCACGTGGTGCGCCGGTGTGCGGACCACGCAAGCCAAGAGAGTAGGAGGCAGCACCCAGCGTGTGCTAAGGGTGGTCGCTCGGGGTAGGAAGGAAGCCACCCGCCTGCACACATCAGTCACATGTTCAAATTGACTTCTCGGTATTAATTCCTACTCAAAGCCCCACCACTCTTGCTCCTGTGTGATATCTACCAGCTGATAGCAAACACAAGACAGGAAAATATGAATTTCATTTATCATTTTCCTGGAATCTCAATAACTACGGATTAGTAAAAATAAGTGACAAATAGAAGGGGGAAAGGTGAAATGAATAAAAACATGCTGCAAAAACAAATATGTGGAATATACTGTAAATATCAATAGAGCACTAAATGTAAACAAACTAAGCATGTTGCTTAGGTATGTAATGACAATGTAACAAAATTAGGGGAGAAAAACTAACCATTTATGTGTTACTCAACATAAAGAGTACATTCCTGTATGCAGGTTAATTGCTTCTCCACTAGGTAAGTGTGAGGAAGAGAAATGCTTGCCCTCTGAGGGAGCAGGACCCCCAGAGAGGCCCGGGTTTAGACAGTTTTCTCCTCATTCCCCTTGGCAGAGCTCCGATATCATGTCATGGTCCCACATGACACTGTTTCAAACTGATAAGGCTCGAATTACTGCCCCTTTGGTCACCACTTACCCAAGACAAAGCTAATATTTTCAGCCTTTCCCCAGACTGAGTATTTTCCTGAGACTGAGTATTTTCAAGGATTCTTGTTTCACACTGAATGCATAGGACTTACCAAACTCTATATAGACACATCTCAATGGCATCTCACAAACATAATTTTGGTGGCATTAATTTTACCATTTCTGTTCCACAAATGAGGAGACTAAGTGCTGCAGAAAATACGTAATGTCCAAGTACATGGCAAAATCCGTGATACTTTCAAGACCTCAACCTGTGTCCCAGTTCTTTGTTCATAATTCTCTTCCTACCTCTACATCGGTCAAAGGAGATGGAGACATTTTTTTTCAGAAGGACATGAGAGAAACTTTCTCCACCATCATTTACACATCTTTCCAAGAATGAATTTCTGATTTCTGACTTACAACTCAAGATTGCCTTTCCTTCTTTTCCAAGGCAAAGGTAGGCTTTTCTATTTAGTAAACACTTTTAACTTAAAAACATAATAGTGAATTAGAAACAATGGGATATCTACAATGCAACTCTGTTTCTTTACCTCCTATATGATTCCCTGGATGCTTTTTCTGAAACTCTGCCTTGGAGATGCTGGGAATGTAGTTCAGTGACAGAGCATCTGCCTCGTGTGTGCCAGGCTCTGGGTTCCATCCCAACACCACTTCAGAAAACTTAAATATCTTCAACTGAGGGATGTAGATCAGTGGTAGAATGATTGCCCAGTATGCATGACACCCTGGCTTCTGTCTTCAAACTACTGGTATTGAAATACGTCCAGCATTCAAATGCAAAAACATTTTAACCAGCAAAGAGTATAGTGGTACTGTATTTATGATCTTTGATGTTGGTTTCCTTAAGAAAATGACAAAAACCTTGGAGAAATGGTGACCTGATTAGGTAGAGGATAAAAATTCATCTTTTTCACTATACATTGCTTTCTTACTGTTTTTTATTAATTTTTTAAATTTGAAAGATAATAAAAATGACACAGAATTGGGGTAACTTGCAAAAACAGTGTGACAATACAGTGCTTCTATTGACTCTAGGAGAATTAAAATGGATCTACTATGATCATTACTTCATTTTCCCTAGTTCCTCACAAACTCATTTTTCCCTTATTTGTTCTTCTAGAAAATCTAGCATTGCAGATTTCACAGTAAGTTAGATATGGTTCTGAACCTTAAATTGACCTATTTTAGCCCTAGAATATAAGAAACGCATATAATTCTCCAATCCTCCACTTACTTTGCAGTTAAAGAGAGGTATACATACAAAATGATCAAACAGGCTCACAAGGATTAAGTTTAACCTATTACTTACTTAAAAAAAATGATTTAAAGATAAATTCATTTAAGATGTGTGATCTTCACACATCAGTTCTTTTCTCTGTTTCTCTTTTGAGTCATGCACATTAAGGAATTCCACTGCGTAATCTATGAAGATGTCTCAGCCGCAGTGTCTAATACTAGAGATAATTTTCCTGCAGTACTTCGTACTCGTACAGAGATTCGCAGCCTTAATCATGGCCCAGAAAGACATCTGCATTCTGCTCCACAAAACCCCATGATGATGTGGCCTTAGATGAGAAGAAAAGAACTGCACATAACAATTAAGTTGGGGCTTTGGGGAAGGTGAGGTTATCCTGGAGTATTCACAGGGCTGCAATGAGAAGAGTTGTCGTTAGAGGACACAGCAAAGGAAACACAAGCAACAATTTAGCTCAGATTATGTATTGGGTGACATGCTCGCAAATACAAATAATGCAGAGTCCAGAACCCAGTTACATGGCATGAAGACAGATGTATGGACAGACAAAGGGAGACATCAAAGAAGAAGGAGAGATCATTTATAGATATATATATATACATCTCATTTAGTATGAATAGAACCTAGATATCTTCGACTGAGGGATGTAGATCAGTGGTAGAATGATTGCCTAGTCTTTGTGGCAAAATTAGAATGATATCAAGTTCATTAGCAATATTTTGATTGGAAACTACATTGCCCAAATCTTTGCTATGTCTACTAATTATCATATACTCTTGAATATATTCAACTATTTTGAATTTGTGTTACCAAATTACTTCCTATGAAGATGGGTATCAATAAACCACCTAATGGGATCAGTGAGAGGACTAAATGACACTGAAGGCTGGCAAGGGGCAATTACAGCAACTGAGGTATTAGTCTCTGTCTTGCCCGGCAGACAGATTTATTCCAGGCATGTGACACTGAGTAGTTTCCTAAGCTGCCATTGTGACCAGTCTGCTCATTTAAAAATTGATAAGTGGGGTTTACAATCCATGAAGACCTCTGCTCTTCAAAAAATTATTGCACAGGGGCTGGAGATTTAGCTCAGCGGCACAGCGCCTGCCTGGCAAGTGCGACATCATAAGTTCGATTCCTGGTACCAGAAAAAAAAAGCAAAAAATTACTGCACAAATAAGTCATCTACCAGTTTTTTGTAATACCAAGTTTAGTTCTGCATAATAGGGAAAACAATTATTTGTCATGATAAAATGCCGCATCCACATTTTAACAGCTGTGTAACTTACTTTGCTGGTCTAGCTGCTCCTTTACCTCGCTTTGCTGTAGAGTGCCTTGTGACTCTGTAATACCACTGATGGAGAACGCCACAGAGGTGAGTGTGTTCATCTTGCTGGGACTCACCAGCACCCCAGAACTGCAGCTTCCCCTCTTTGCAGTGTTCCTGCTCATCTACCTCATCACTGTGACTGGGAACCTTGGGATGGTCATGGTGATTCTGCTGGACCCTCGTCTGCACACCCCCATGTACTTCTTCCTCAGCAACCTGTCCCTAGTAGACTTCTGTTCCTCCTCAACAGTCACCCCGAAGGTTCTGGCTGGTTTGGTTACAGATGACAAACTTATCCCTTACAATGCTTGTGCTGCTCAGATGTTCTTCTTCGTCTTCTTTGCCACTGCAGAGAGTTATCTCCTGACCTCCATGGCCTATGATCGCTTTGTAGCAGTGTGTAAGCCCCTGCACTACCCTGTGATCATGACGAGGACTGTGTGTGCTCATCTGGCCATGGGCTCTTACAGCTCTGGTTTTATGACTGCTGCTGTTGAAGCTGGAGACACCTTCTGCCTCCCTTTCTGTGTGACCAGTGTGGTCCACCACTTCTTCAGTGATGTTCCAGCAGTCATGACTCTGGCTTGTTCTGATAAACACATTAATGAGTTGATTGTTGTGTTTCTCGCAAGCATTCATGTTATTTTTGCACTAGTTGTTATTTTAATTTCCTACCTGCTTATATTTATCACCATTTCTAAGATGTGCTCAGGGGAGGGAGTTAAAAAGGCTTTGTTCACCTGCATCTCCCACCTCACTGCTGTTTCCTTGTTTTATGGAACTGCCACCATCATGTACCTGCAGCCCAGCTCCAGTCACTCCATGGACACCGACAAAGTTGCCTCTGTGTTCTACACCATGGTCATCCCCATGCTGAACCCCCTGGTCTACAGTCTGAGGAACAAGGAGGTCAAGAGCGCATTCCAGAAGGTTGTCGTGCACACAAAATTGTCTTTAAGATTTGGTGTGGACTCTGGAGGAGGCACAAGTACTGTCTAGACTGTGAGATCTTCTTCCTCTACTGAATCAGACATTAAGCCTCAGAGACAAGTTTTGTTCCTTTTAACCTCACAGTTTCCTGTCTAGAGACAAGAAGGTGTGTCCGGAAATGTAATATGTAAATAGAAAGGCTTCAGTCATGAGTTATTTTGGTTCCTGCTTATCAAAAACCTTTTAAAGGGCATTTTATTGATTTGCACACCAGGTATTTTCTTGACCACAAAGCAGTAGAGATAGACCTGTAAAAGGATGGCTTCCATGTGCCCCTTATGTATTCAAAAACATATCTATTTGATCACATATAAATGAAGGTGGGAAATTGCCCGGACATAAGTAGAAAGTGGCTAAATTTTGATAAAAAGTAATTCAGTAATTAATTGAGGTACTAGGAACTTACTCCATGTCTAATATTGTTTATTCATTAAGTTAATAGTATTATTGGAGTTCTAATTTAACAATACATGTGGCACACTGTTCTTATTCTCTCATCGACACATTTTCATGCAGACATTTAGAAACACAGAATTAAACGAATTAATGTTTCATCTTGATTGTGCCATTTTATACAACCAACCTGTTCACCTTTAAAATATGAAGAATAGAGTTTCAGAAAAGTAGTGAGAAACTGTAACATTGTATGATTCATTTATATCTGACTATCAGGGCTCATATTTTAAAAATTCACTGAGATGTCAGCAAGGCTCTCCAATTTTCTTCTGAAAGTACTTTGCCATTTGTAATGGCTTTGTTGTACTCAGGTTGAGCTACTTCACCTTTAGTCACTCCCCTATTCATCTACCCATTTTCTGTTTGCTGACTCCTTGCTGTCTCCTCACCACCTCAAATAATCTTGTGGATGCAACCTAATAGATGGATAGAGATACACAGGAAGAGGTTTACTGTGATGGGTTGGAGCATGAGATTATAGAGGTCAAGAATGCCCATGATTTTCTATCAGCAAGGTAGAGACCCAATGAAGCTGGAGGTGCAGCTTCAGGTCCAACCCAAAACTCTCACACCCAGGGGTGACCCTGGGCTAAGATGCAGGCCAAGGGTAAGAGCTGAGAACCAGGAGTGTTGATGTCCCAGGACAGAAGCAGATGGACATCCTGATCAAACACACAGAACACATTCACCCTTCCTCTGCCTCCAAGGATTACTAGGCACCTGCCACCTTCCCTGAGGGTCATCTCTACTCTGCCAATTCCCATGCTGACTTGTTATGGAATCAATCTCACAGATACCCAAATATCATATTTAATCAGCTCTCTGGGTATCTTTCAATCAGTCAAGGTAGCATATGAAATTAACTGAAGAGCTAGAAATGAATGAAACTAAAGCATATTGTTGTAAGTGAACACCATGAACCGTAATATACAAAAAGGAAATCAATGAGAAAACATGGAAACAAAATATATGTAAATCATTCAATAAAAATCTTTGATGGAAAGTGTAATGATAAGACCAGATGAAATAGAATTTAGAATTAACATATGTAGTATAGTGCTTTTAAATATTCAAAAGAAAGCTTAGAAAGCCAAGAGGTAGAAAATAGACAGATTAAGTGACAGGCAGCACACACTGAGAAGGCTATATGGAAAACACTATGGAAAAAATAAATGCAAAATATAAATAGAAGTGGGTGAACACTTGCTGAGCTGAAACAATGTAAGTCTTTGGGTTGAAGAATTGTCACTTTTGGAGAAAATTCATTCGAAGAATTTTCTCTTGCCGAATGAGAATTTGGCAATTTTCTCTTGCAAGAGTGGAAAGATAAGAAGAGCACATTTTACAAAAAAAAAAAAATAGAATCACCTGACATCAGTTACCTTCATAAAAAAATGAGTTAACAGTATTAATATCTCTTAAAATTCTACAAAAAAATATAACAACCACAATCCTAGATTTCTATACCCAGATAACTGCCAATCACATTTGATTGTCAAATCAGACATTATCAGATATGCACAAATATGCAAAGTTGGTTTACTACCCAGCAGTATAGGGAAAGCGTTCAGCAGAGGGAAAAGATACACTTTATCTAACTGGGAATCCCAAAGAAGGAAAGGAGCATGTTTTTTTTCCTGACTCGGATTCTGCTTATCTGCTGCAGGACAGCCTTCCTCAGCCCTTCCATCTGCACAGCCCGGGTGGCAGTGAGCATGGGAAAGGATCCACCCAAGGATAGGAGACCTGTGTTACTAGGCGGGGCTCTCCTGAGCAGACCCCGAGTGAGCTAGGTCAGTTCAATGCGTTCAGTGTTCAGAATTCAGAACAGGACACAGTGATGGTGTACGGGGAACTGTGTCAGAAAAGCGAATGATGGCATGAAAGGATTTTACTAACGAGTGCAGTACAGCTATGAAAACTGAGCTCTATACCCAGGAACTGCTGGAACAGCGTATAAAACGAGCCCTTCACTTACAGTACCTGAAAGGGGAGGAACTGGGTACTTTCCACTTTACTTCTATGGCACGTGCAAGTCTTAAACCTAAGAGACCTTGCTCCACATTAATGATCTTCTTTCTACCTCTTTATATTTCAGAGAGTTTGGAAACTTTCTGAGAAGGACATGAGAGAGAATTGCTCCAGTACTATTTGTAAACCTTGCAAGAATGAATTTCTGATTTCCAACTCACAATACTCTCTCCCTTTCTTAAGTGATATATATGTCTGTCCATCATTTCTTAGACAAACTGACTCATAGACGTTAACTTTAAGCTCTTAGTTACTTAAAGAGATCTGATTTTGGAAATAAATTTATTTAATATATAAATAAATAGCAAAATGAAAGATAGATATCAATATTCTTTAGAGTTTTTGGAAGTTCACTTCTGCATATAGCTTTCTGAGTATTCTTGTCATGGAAAACTGTAAAACTTTGGCAAATGGTTATTCTGGAGTACAGATAGGATGTTTGTCCTCTCATTATGTTAATATAGTTGATTACATTGATTGATTTTTGTATATTGAAGCACCTTAACTTCTTGGAGTAAATTCTACTCAGTCATCATTTATAGTTATTTTAATTTACTAATGGTCTGCTAGTATTTTTTAGCATTGTCTCATGTATATTCAAGAGGAATATTGGTCTATAACTTATTCTTTGTTTTTGTCTGACTTTGGCATGAGCTAATGCTGATTTCAAAGGTTGAGCTAGGAAGTATTTCCTAGATATTAGCTGAAATGAAGCAAAAACCAATGTTCAAATTAATATATTTAGGGCATAGTATAATAAGATCAGTTCCATTTATAATCACCAGAGAGGACATGACATAAATGTTCCTCAATTAGCAAATGGAAAAATAAGCAATGTTTATGATGTTCTCAATGAAAAGCTACCACTGTTGATATGGGGGATAGTACAAATGGACTTCAAGTACATTATGTTAGGTGAATATAGTGCAAACAAAAACTACATATTCTGGGATTCTAATTTAAAATGTATCTGCAAAATGCCAAATTATATGGAAAGATATAGGGTGTTTGCCCGGGGCCATGGGTGAGAGATACAGTTGCCATAATAATTGAGGAACCTTATTAGGGGTGACTGTCATAGTGGTTACATGAATATACATTTGACCAAGTCTTTGCAACTATATACCAAAACATGCATTCTACAGTTTCCAACTAAACATTAAGTTAAAATAAGAGCTAGCAAGTAATATGGTTATCTGTATACACACCTAAAATATCCTGCTCAGTCTCACATGTAATTTAATTGTGTCTTCCCTTGAAAACTGAGTGAAGTACTATAGATTCCCTCAAGAGCAGATACCCAGGAGAGCTCCGTGCACTCCTAATTCCCTGCTTGTTTACATACACTAGTCCCTGAAGTCCAACATAATTCCAGATGACTTTATAGTCACCATTTATTCACCTTCGTGTTAATGTTGATTGGCTGCAGATATTCTTCCAACCTAAAGATTTGCTGAGTTGCCCATTGTCATATAGAAAAATACCTCCAAATTAAAATTACGTGGAGAGACATTAAAATAATAACCACTTAGCAAGTTGTGTTACTGATTTCTCTTTGCTCAAAAAATAACATTGTAATATTATAATGTTTATCTAACAAATAAGGGAGAGGTAGTCCAATAGGGTTACAGGCAGGATACCTGGTAGATTTAGGACTTGGTAAAGATGGTAGAGCCTTTCCCCCTGGCTTCTCTGCCTCTTAGACTTCTGCTACTATTCCCCATAAGAGAGCTACACTAGCAATTCGTTACTTCATGGAAGATTTTCTGGCTTAGGGCTCACTGTTTAAGATTGACTGTATTTGTTTCCAAGGCATTAAGGTAAGCTTCTATATTTAATATAAACTTTTAGTCAAAGATTGTAATTCATGCAGAAGTAGTGGAACAATTACACCTATAGGACTTATTTGAGCACAGAAAACAAGGTTTTGAGAATCTGTTCAAAACACCAATGAGAATCTGGAATATAAATATTAAAACTACACCAACAAAGAGTTTAGTTTTGCTAAACATCTTGCTTGTCACCTTGCTGCTTTCTGAAATTCCTAACCTAAAAAAACACAGGTGATGCTCTGAATAGGTAGTAATTTCTCTTTGTTCCTAACTTGTTGGTTTCTCATTGGGGATTTAGAAAAATAAAATGGACAGTATGTTATAGTTGATTCACTGTGTCAACTTGAGAAGTAGCTCAGTAACTCAGCAGAGGACCAGAGTCCTCTCTTCAAAAGCATCCTGAGCCTGTGTCAGAGGACAGCAAGGAGATGCTGTGAGT
>NW_004955511.1:3089914-3100469 GCF_000276665.1 Chinchilla lanigera | reverse complement strand
GGGAACCAAACTCACGACCTTGCGCTTGCCAGGCAGGCGCTTTGCCGCTGAGCTAAATCCCCAGCCCCTAAGCTAAATCCCCAGCCCCTTGATTGGTGGTTCTTCAGAGGAGCTCCAGCCTTCGCTTTCAGCTTGGACATCTGGCTTCTAGTGCAGACTCTTCAGCCCTCTGGCATAGGTTCTTCAGCCTTCCCCCATCAACCTCCTGATATGGACTTGTATGGACACTGCAGTGAGCTCCAGACCTTGAACTGAACCCTTTAGCCTCCAGCATGCAGACACCCTCTACGGGCTTCCTCATGCAACTCTGTGGCTGACCACTGTAAGCCAAACTTGTGATTTCTTTTCTTTTATCTTTTGACCAATTTTGCATGCTTATATTTGGTAATCTGAGCAACTGATTTGAAGACAACAATATACAATATAACAACCACTGGTGAATTCCTACCATCTTGTCCAGTGAAACTCCGTATCATCTCTCATGTTTTTTTAATTGTTATTTTTTATTCTCTTTAATGGTTTGACCAATCTTGCATTCTTACATCATGTAATCTGAGCAATTTTGTTGAAGATAGCAATATGTGATAAAACAACCACTGTTAATTCCTATCATTCTGTTTTGAAACCCTGTATCATTTTTAATGTTTTTGCTTTGTTTTATTTTTGTTTATGATGACAATATTTTGCTATTGTTCTTTTTTGCTACTCTCTTTAAAACAAACATAATTTCTTATACATTTGTATATCTTGTGTTATATCTGTTTCTCTAGTAAACCCTGACTTATTCGCAGTGAGAGGACCCTTCTTCAAACTACTTAGTCCACAAAACCTGAACTCATTTCAGCATTTTACACACAATCCCATTACCTCATGATTGTTAGCACACCTATGAATATTCACAATCACGTATGTGGCTGAAAGTACAAGGTTTTGATTAGGATACAATTAGATTTTAGTATGGAATCTTGAATCTTCCTTGAGCTGCTTGTGCAGTTTTATAATACCATTTATCTTCACAAATTAACATTGACCTAATGGTAAATATGAAAAAAATATTACTTATATACATGCAAATACCCAAACCCACTGCTACATATGTACTTACATATAAATCTCCTATGACATATTGTACATTTTTGTGCTAAAAATGATTTGTATGTTAGGGTGGACAAACATAAAATCCTCATGGGCCAGACTTATAAAGTGAAGCTGAAAAAGAAACAGAAAGTTATTGACAGGGAGTTATAGTCAGTAAAGGATGGATATGTTTCCAAAGGCCATAAATTAAAATAAGCATATTTAAACTATTGGTCCTATACTTCCACTGACTCAAGTAAAAATGTTTAAATTTTAGACATTTCAGTTAAAACAACGTGCAGGTCAAAAGTAATCCACAAGCTGTGAACCTCTAACCTTTGATATCTGTGATTCAAATATAGGGTGATTGCAGTGTGATGAAAAGAGGGTCCTTTCAACTGAAGCTCAAATATGGACTTCAAGAAAGAAATTAAACAGAAGAATGGTGCTCACACAATGAGTAGAGCAGTCCGTCAGATGGCAGATCGTGAACAGAAAGTGAATTGTTTGGGGTGAGGGGCACATAAAATCTCAGTGGCCCCAGAGAAAAGCAAAAGCGTACTGCACACTTGAAGCCCGACATGTTGCATCCCCTTTCTCAGAGTAGGCACAGGCCCTCGCCCCCTCCTCATGATAAGAGCATGGCTAGCACTTGCCATGTTGTGCTGATCACTCAGCATTTTACCATTTTCATTCCCTTATCTTTCAATCTTTCACAGTAGCACCTTGAGATGGATAAGGTCACTACCACCTTCACTTTGTAGATGAAGGAAATCTGGCTCAGGAAGCTTAATTTAGAACAAATGATTCTTAGGTTGTAAATGCTCTTCTCTGCCTGGAGCCTGAGCTCTGCACTGAGGTGCACCCTCCTATCAAGAGTTACCCCCATTGTCAGCCAGGCACTGGTGATCCCTGGAGATCTCACCACATCTGCTATGCACAGATCTCTCAGTTCATTCACTGTGAATACCCAAACGCTCAGCTTAAAATAATGGGGACAATGAATAATTTGCAAATAGACTTAAATGCAACTTGATTTAAGTCTAATGTAAATCATTAAACTCGGTACCATTCTGTCTGGTACCAAAGTTTGGTTTGGCAATTAATACTGCTAGAAACATGATTAACTCAACCTCTGGTGCCTCACAATCTAAATGAAAGTACGACTACTCAACTTCATATATTTATTAGGAAATCGAGGAATATGGATGTAGAAGTGTCTAGAGCAGTTTTCCTGGCATGCTAGCTGTATAGAAGTCTGTGGATTTACTAGTCTGGGAAGTAATGAATTGATTGCTTTCTAAATTTCAGAATTGTTGTATAGAGCAATGTACTGAATATTTTAAATCTCATCTTACAAATATATAAAAATTTAAAACTGTAGAGATGTTGTGTAAAGTGCCCTCATTCAAGTCTGCAGCTCCATATATAATTAATATATTAAATTTTGTTGTTAATCTCATGCTTTAGTTATAAGAATGTTGAAACACATAATTGGAATAATAAAACAATGTGCATTATATAGAGACATCTCAGTTTCACTGCAGTCACTGCTATATTTAAGGCACTTTCCTTTACTTCCCTTTACTATAGGGCATCTCCTCATTCCAAAATAACACTGATGAAGAATAGGACAGAAGTGACAGAGTTCATCCTCTTGGGACTAACCAGTGCTCCAGAACTACAGTTGCCCCTCTTTATCGTGATCACTGTCATCTACACCATCACCATGCTTGGGAACCTGGGGATGATCCTGCTGATCCTGCTGGACGCTCGTCTGCACACCCCCATGTACTTCTTCCTCGGTAACCTGTCTCTGATGGACTTTTGCTACTCTTCGGCTGTCACTCCCACAGTCATGGCTGGGCTGCTCAAGGGAAACAAGGTCATTTCCTACAGTGACTGTGCTGCTCAAGCCTTCTTCTTTGGAGCCTTTGCCACAGTAGAAAATTATCTCTTGGCCTCAATGGCCTATGACCGTTATGCAGCAGTGTGCCGGCCCCTGCATTACACCACCACCATGACCACAAGGGTGTGTGCCTGCCTGGCCATGGGCTGCACTTTTGGGGGTATCCTAACTGCCTCCATCATCACAAGTGACACATTTAGTCTCTCCTTCTGCACGTCTAACATGGTGCATCATTTTTTCTGTGAAGTTCCAGCAGTCATGGCTCTAACTTGCTCTGATAGGCATGTCAATGAGCTGGTTCTTGTTTACATGGCCAGTTTCAACATCTTCTTTGCCCTCCTGGTTATCTTGGTGTCCTACTTACTCATATTTATTACAATCTGTAAAATGCACTCCGCTGCAAGATACCAGAAGGCTCTGTCCACCTGTTCCTCCCATCTCACCGCAGTCTCCATCTTCTACGGGACCGCCATCTTCATGTACCTGCAGCCCAGCTCCAGTCACTCCATGGACACTGCCAAAATCGCCTCTGTGTTCTACACCATGGTCATCCCCATGCTGAACCCACTGGTCTACAGTCTGAGGAACAAGGAGGTCAAGAGTGCATTCAAAAAGGTTCTTGGAAGGACCATGCATTGAAGAGGTGGCTCTTTGTGCAATGTATGTTCTTTTCCACTTTGTCAAAACTTGGCTGTCTGCCTGCATGGGGTCTAATTTCTAGGTCCTTCATCTTGTCCCGTGGGTCTGGTGTTGATTTTTTTATGTCAGGGTCATGCTGCATTTGTAGCTAAAACTTTGCTGCAGATTTTGAAGTCAGGTATTGTTATAACTCCAGCTTTGTTGGAGTTTTCACTCCTATCCCCACCCCTCAGGATTTTTCTTTACTTCTAATGTGAGAAAAAAGGTGACCTTGCTATAAATAATAGTATTGCTGTAGTGTTGACATAGTTTATCGAGAGACACAGAGCAAAAGCATCTTAAATGAATTACCATTTCTGGCTTGACAAGTCATTCTGTAGAAATTACATTTTCACTTGCTACTTTTCAAAAGGGTCAAACAGCCATAGTATAATAACAGTGGAGGGAAAATAAAGTCATTTTATAATATATTAATGTGACTATCCCAACATTATTAAATAGTATACCACAGTATTTTTTAAAGGCAAGGACTTCTCAAAGGCTTATGTTCATTAATTCTAAATTTGGCCGAGTATCCTCATCTCTTGTCCCTCCTACTGTCCTTTACCCCGTGCCACTCACGCTGATCTTGGTGTTTCTTCACAAAACCAAGCACATTCCTGCCTCAAGGCCTGTGTGCCTGCTACTCCTTCTATGGGAGAAGGTTCCCTCACCTGAGTCAGGTCTCTGCTTAAACAGTGTGAATTGTTCATCCCTGCCTTCCTGACCACCTGTACAGAAATGCACTTTCCTCTCCCCATTCACACTGCCCCTTGCCCTGTGTTACTCTTCATAATCCTTACCAGCACTTGCCTGTTGTATATTATTTGCTCTCTTGTTATCGCCGCAAACTAGAATTTAAACCCCATGAATGCAGTGACTTCATCTGTTTGGTCCTGCTCAGTACTTAAATAGATGCCAGTTTCTCTGTAGTGTCTCAATAATTATGTCAAATGAATGAATGCAATAATTAAGTTTTGAATCTGGCTGCATTATCACAATGAATCTTTGAGCCACTGATGATGATAGCAAGTCACTCATTGTACGAACCTTTCAGCCAAATATGGGGGACATTTCAAGGGGTACAGCACATTTTCTGCTCTGCTGGAATGTTTGTAACCCATATATTCACTTCACACTACCCCTCCCCCACTTTTAGACACTAATTTCTTGGCAATCTCATCACTAAGTGAGTCCTCTCATAATCTTTACTTTGACCTGACGTCTCATTAAGGAGTAAGTGATACATTAAATAGACATTATTTAGTAAGTCATAAAAAGCAAGTAAATATGAGATTATATAAATGTTTAATATGTAATTCTATTTGGAAAATTACTTTTATGTATGAATTATAGGATAAAGTTAAATGATTCTAAATGACCATTTAAAATGTAAACATGAATATAGCTACTAGTGAGAAGTATAAATTCAGTGTGCTTATGTAATGCACAATTTTATGTTTTTAATTTCTATCCACAAGGAGCTCTATTACCATACAAAATTTATTCACAAGATGTATGCCCGTCTTGGCTTTTTCCCTGAACAACTAGATGCCCCTACATCTCAGAAATTGTGAGATGGTGCTTGAATGTGCTACGATGTTTGTGCCTGTATTTGCAATGCAGTGTGCCATTTCACAGATATTCACTTCTGTTGTTATGGTGATGTTTCTCTGATTAGGGCCATTTCTAATCTTACTTCAAATAATAATTTCACTTTAGAATTGTTTTAGACATAATGGATAAATTTCAAAGACAGGGTAGAATATTCCTTTATAACTCCATGACAGTCAGAATAACAACCTACAAAAAGACCCATGACATAATTCCTGGAACTTGTAACTGTCACTTAATATGGAGTATAAAAAACAATGACAGGGCTGGGGATTTAGTTCAGTGGCACAGCGCCTGCCTGACAAGCACAAGGTTGTGAGTTCGATTCCCAGTACTGGAAAAAACAAAACAAAAAAAAAGAAAAAAACAATGGCAATAGAATTTACATAAATATTTAAAAATTAAGAGACAATCATGAATTAGGCCCTGTCATTATAATATTAACATATGAGAAAGACATGGAAACAAATCTCTGAAAAATGAATGTTTATTTATTTATTTGGGAATAAAACAAGAAAAAATTTTAGTTAAGGATATACTCATAGAGCAGATGCTTTTGAGTACATTCAGAGAACAAAGAAAAGATTGGCATTGCATTGGGAAAGATGAGAGTTACATATCTTGTTGTGAAAGAAAGTTTATTGGTACCAGAGATTACTAAGTAAAATTTGTAGTCTTGAAGACATAGCATGTTGTTTGGTTGAGTTGGTCTGTGACACGGTGTCAGCCAAATGTTCTTCTGTAAGTGGTCAGCTGTCTTCCTGCCCTGAGCTCTTCCTGTGCTGGTGGCTGTCCTTTGTTGCTAGCTCTCCCTGAGTGACTAGCAGTCATTGTGATTGTTCCTGTTATTTCTTTAGCTTCTTGTTTTTATTAGTACAAGTTTGCAGTACATAACAGTTACATTCATCATGGAGAGTTAGTACACATACTTAACACGTCTTAATTGTTTCCATACTCCTTCCCCTCCCCAACTTTCTCTCCATCTCTCAGTCACCTTCCCCTTAGTGAAAGTCTATCTGCTTATTTCCTATTAACCGTTTTAATTTTGTTCTTTAATTTGTGTATACCTTGGGTTTCTCATGTAAGAGAAATCATGCTGTATTTAAACTTGTATCTGATTTATTTCACTTAATTTTATGGTCTCAAGTTGAGTCCATTTTCTTATAAATTACTCCAGTTCATCCTTCTTTATAGCAGAGTAATACTCTGCTGTGTGTAAGCACCAAATTTGCTTTATCATTCATCTGTTGGTGGACATATAGGCTGCTTCCAGGATTTAGCTCTCATGAGTTGTGCTTCTGTAGACATGGATGTACCTGTATCATTTTAATATCAGTCAAGACCTACATGAGAGCCTTCCTGCCATTGCTTCCCAATCTCGGCATGGCCAGGGTTTAGCATGGATAAATCCAACTTAAATCTGCCAACTTTCACACTTCTTTTTATTTTTTGGTCATAGAGCATTCTCTGAAAGCATTGCTCATCAACCGTCTGTGCTTAGGTTTTGATTATCTATGGTACTGATGTGGACTTGCCCAAGTTGGTATGGTCCCACATTGAAAGGAAGTGGCTGCTCAGTTGAGATCAATGGTGAACCTTTCTCACTCACATTTGATCAACTGGGAGTGTCTCAAGTTAAATCTATCTAGAGTTCATTTGTTCAGTTTAATTGTGTGAACTCCATAGACATTGGTTATCATTTGAAAAGCAGGACCAACTTTATTTTATTAAGACAGTTGTTCCTAGAGAAGTTGGACAAGAAAAAAATACAGAATTTAAAGGAAACAATACAATGGAAGACCAACAGGAACATGACTAATCCAATTTGTACAATGGCTAGGAACCAAAAGCCCAAGCCTCAGGGAACCAATGAAACAATCTGGAAGACTCTGGAGGAGTTCGTGAGACCTGATGTAACCATGGAGTACCATCCCATGCCTGGGTTGGATGAAAGCAAACAGTGTCAGCTCTACAGATAAGAAAGAGGAATGTCTGCACAATTCCGACTAGAAGTGTATCGGGGATGTTGTCAGGATTATCCAATAGGTGGGCCAGAGGATCTGTTAGCTAAGGTGCCATCCAGGTGCCCACAGCAGCTATTCATTGTGAAACTGTAACTACAGCATTATCCTGCTGCATGAAAAAGTCAGCAGTGAGAGGGGTTAGAATCTCATGATGGTGTGGAGCTCTGCTCCAGCAGCCATGCAGAAATTGTCCACAGCATGAAGTCAGCAGTTTTATAGTTCGGATGTCTCTGGTTATGGCATCGGTGATTTGCTGAAATCTCTACAGTGCCCACAATGTTACGTATGAGATTTGTTTCTTGAAATCCTCATCTAGTTGTCTAGCTTCAGTTTGTAGGGCTTTAAGAACAAGCAACTCTTATCCTTCATTGGAGAGTTGTAGATAGATATCACAGACAATTAGAAGGGCTCTGAATCCAGTCCAGTTCACAGGTAGATCATGAAAGCTCAAAGACAGTAAATAGGTGCACTTTCATCTTGGAGACATAATTTCTATAATTATTCCCAGTTTTACTAATCATAACCACGGTAAGAACAAACTGTAACAATTATCAATAAGCTTGGTTTGATCATTGGATAATTCTAGCAAGAATAGCTAAAGGGGCTCTTTTTAAATTTGTGGGGTTTTAAGGAAATTTTGAAAAACAATCTCAGATTGGACTTTTAGAAACCTTAATGCTGGGAAGCCAAACCAAGACTGACTTTAGATTTTTACCTGTAATAGCTAATATCTTAAGGTTCCTGAGCCTCCCATAATTTAAATAATTATGTAAAAAATTATGGTGGTATTAAATAAAGACAGTTATGAATAATTCTTGAATTTTTGAGGAATCAGATAGGGAGTAAAAGTAAATATTTTTTAAATTTCCCCTTATGGAAATACACTTTATCAAGTTGCTGTCAGTTACAGATTGCTTTAGAAAAAAGTTTTATTCTGAATCTAGGTTATAAAATATTAAAATAGAGATCAGAAATGTTTTAAATAAAGAAATCCTAAAAAATGATCCTTTAACACTTTAGTCCCTGGAGCTCAACCCACACATCCAGAGCTAACTAATTTTGGACAAACATGCTAGAACACGGACTGCAGAAAAGACAGCCTTTTCAATAAGTGGTTCTGGAAAAATTGGACACCTATGTGCAGAATGAAATAGAACCCCCATCTCACCAGTTACAAAAATCAACTCAAAAAGGATTAAACACTAAAATGTAAGATCTAAAAGTATGAAACATTTAGAAGAAAACATAGGGGAAAAATTCAGGACTTTGGAATGAGCAGGATTTGTGGGACAAGATCCCTGAAGCACAGAAAATGAAAGGAAAAATAGACAAAAAGAAGTGGTTATTAACTAACAATATAAAATTTGAAAAAGAAATCAGTGAGAAAAAAAGTGAAAATCTGCATTAACAGCTATTTTATAAAATTTTTGATTGATGAGCATTAGACTAGACAAAATTGAATTTAGAATCATCTTATAAAAGGTAGAATTTTAAAATATTTAAGATATAATTTAGAGCGAAAAGAGGTGGAAAAAGAAAAGGAAAATTTAAGGAAGAAGTAGGATAGATTACAGTCTGAGTCTCTGCTCTCTGTGTACCCGCGGCAGACAGGAATTCCTCACTCAGAAGCTCTGGGGACTGCTGTCACTGGGGTTCACAAGTGGGCCTTCCCTGTGCAGGCCCTGCATCGAGCGAGCAAGTGCACCAAGAGGTGTTGGTCCCACGGTTTGAGTCCATGCTTTACTTGCGCCCAGACCCCCTGGAGTTCACAGGTAAGGGCAGTCTGTGATTACTGTCAGTCCAGCTCACATCTGGTTCCTGTATGTGTTCTGAAATGACTGGAGGCACGGAATCAGGTGCTTCACAAACTGTTGACCTGCAATTCGTGTCTGGGTTTTGCCTGTACGCTGAAATGCCCAGGGACATAGGTCCACTGGACAGAGATTGTCACGCCAGTGCAACCCGAGTCTGGGCCATGTACGTGCCCTGAACTGCAAAAGGATGCTGGATCAGACCGGCTACCATCAGCTGACACCAATGCCCGTGTCAGAGACTTGGGATAACTAGATACAAATCAACAACTGCTGGAAAACCCCACACTAAGTAGTGCTTCTCAGCCGACACTGAGGGGCAAACCTGACCAACAGGAAAACTAGGGACATTAATTGCCTTTGCTGTGCAGCTACTGAAGAGGGAAACTGAGCTTCCTGCATCTGGTATAAAACATGACAAAATAAAAGACTAGAACACAATCCCAGAATGCCACCCCAGTTAGAATATGTCCAGGAGACATTGACATAGGAGAACTTCATAAACACATGCCTGAAATAGCTGAAATGATTGCAATGGAAGTAAAGAAACAACTCCATAAGGCCATAGAAGAGATGAGATCAGAAATAATCTCTCAAGCAAAAAATGAAATGACAATAATAATGGAAGAACTGCTCAAAACGTCTGAAGAAGAAACATAAGAAAATAGAAGAACAAAGGCAATGGACAGAAGCATTAAATGAAAATATAGAAAGGACTTAGAACACATGAACCAGATTCAAAGAGACTTCCAGGAAAACAAAGCTGCCATTGGAAGTTGCCAAAACCGCTTGAATGAAGCCGAGGATAGAATCTCAGACTGTGAAGACAGCATGGCCACTAGTGACTGTGAAAGAAAGGATCTTGTAAAATCAACAAGGATCCAAGAAAAGTCAATTCAACAGCTGCAAGATGAGGTGAAGAGGAATAATGTATGACTTATACGAGTCAATGAAACAGCAGGAGGCAACACAACTGACATAAAAAGAATATTTGCAGAAATAATAGCAGAAAATTTCCCAAGTACAGAAATAGAACCTGATATACAGGTAAATGAGGTATATACAGCTCCAACCAATCACAACCAAAATAAAACTACACCAGACGTACAATAGTCAGGTTCCCAGATCTCCAGCAAAAGAACAGAATATTAAAAGCTGCTAGAGAAAAAAAAAAACAGATTATCTATAATGGAAAGCTCATCAGAATCATGGAAGACATCTCAGCACAAACCATGCAATCAAGAAGAGCTTGGAGCGAAGTATTACAGGTCCTGAGAGAGAACAGCCTCCAACCAAGACTGATGTACACTGCCAAACTATCCCTCAAATTCAACAGAGAAATAAAATATGTCCACAACAAAGAATAATTAAAGAAATTCATGGACGCAAAACCAGAACTACAAAGAGTACTAAAAGATATTCTAGACAGAGAAAAATCTGAC
>NW_004955511.1:3073867-3087658 GCF_000276665.1 Chinchilla lanigera | reverse complement strand
AAACCTACAAGCACTTGGTGACATCTTACAGCTATTTTCCCTTATAGTACTCACATTCTGCTCATCAAACATTTGAGAACTTGAAGAAGGATCAAAAGAATTCCTTTTTTAGAGTTAAAGCCTATCAACAGTTTATCTATAGTCTTTCAAAGGGTAACTTTTATATACTTTTTTAGAAGTTGAAAATTTTTGGCATAGGGATGAATATGGGGCAGAGCAGGGACACCAATGTATCCTCTCCTCATGAATTTTCTGAGTTGTTCTTCAGGTGTGAAGATGGGGATCCCAGAGAGAATGGTCATAGCAGTTAGATGGGAACCCCAGTACTAGGAACCATGGTAGCTCTGTGTCTCAATCTCTCTCATTTAGTGCCATAACATCAACCCTCAATAGGTAAGAAACTAAGTTCTGGGTGAGGAGCGGTAATTCAACTAAGTGTATAATGTGGTATCCACAGTTCAAGTGTTGGTCTTCTTTTTTTATTATGTTAGCCTTAATTTTACAAAAAGTGACTTACAGCTTCTTTTTAAACCATAACACTTGTACAGTTCCTGGTTTTTATATTCTACATTTCAATTCCAGAATACAAGAACACTCCAGCCATTCAATGTGTTCAAACTATTTTGTGCCACTAAAGACAATCACAAAATCACAACCACATATCTTTTTTTCTTTTTCCAATATGGGGGATCAAACTCACGACCTTGCACTTGCTGGGCAGGTGCTGTGCCACTGAGCTAAATCCCCAGCCCCACAACCACATATCTTGAATTCCTCACACCTTATTCACTACTCATTTTGAGACAGAAACTACAGAGCTGCAAAGCTTTGACTTTATTGGACATTGGATTTCAGGAGTCCAATGTTCACCATTAGTTACTTTACTACTGCAAACTGTGGAGTGGGTATTAGTCTACATGGTATATATTTTTTAAAGAAATAGGTTTTTTATTTTTAATGGACATATAATAATTGCACAAATTTTTAAGTACATGCTCTATCTTTTAATACAACATATGCTCTTACCATTTTAGTTTGATTCAGACAAGATAGGTAAATTTTGTGTGATAGTTATGTTTTTGCCAACTTGAGTAAGCCATAGATGGGCAGATATTTGGATAATATTTTATCATGGGTCTAATGTTTTTTATTTTTTATTCTCTTTAATGGTTTGATCAATCATGCATTCTTACATCTGGTAATCTAAGCAACTTTGTTGAAGATAACAATATGTAATATAACACCCACTGTTAATTCCTGTCATTTTGTTTCAAAACCTTGTATTATTTTTATTGTTTTTATGTTGTTTTGTTTTTTTCTATGTTGTTTTGATTTTTTTTTGTTCTCTTTAAAATGAAAAAAAAAATTTAAGTAAAGATGATAAAAGAATAGACAGAGAGGAAAAAGAAAACAGAAAAGCTGGTCAAAAATTCCTCCTGGCCAAAGAGCTTAGATAGGACAAAGGTCTTTCTTGTCTTGTAATGGCAAGCATTCATTAGGTGCTAGGGGATGCCGGGAGTCTGCCTGGTGCTCGGCTTCCATCAGGCAGTTAAGGTTGAGAAAATGTTGGCAGTGTCTGGGATACATTTCCTAGAGAGGGATTTCATATGCACACATTGAGACATGGCCAGAGACTGTGCAAACACCAGAAGCCCTTCTCACCCATGTAGCTGAGCAGTGTGGGCCACACAGGGCTGGTGCTCACTTTCTCCAGAGGCTTTTAGTCTGTGCACCTCTAGCGCACCCTATGTTTGGGCCATGGGAACCACCTTCTACTGACCATACTTCAGAACTATGTGGACCTCACCAGCTAGGTGTACTTTTAGCCTTGACAAGTCTAGGCACTGCAATTGGAGACATGGCAGATGACCAGGCTAAGGCTGCACATCCCTGTGAAGATGCCTGCTGTAAAGAAGAAGTCATTCTCAGGCCAAATCCCCAAACCAGATTTAAAAATTGTGTGGACCATGGATTTCTCCCATGCATAGGACTTTCAGTCAGTTGTTAGCAACAGGGGTTGATTCTCCTCACTTACCTTATGCTTGTAGCATCACTTTCCTTACCCACAGCAGTGAGTGAGGTTGAAGTTACAAATTGCTCCATACACTGGTGTTGCCTTTCTGATTCATGATGCACTTAAGCATTGCAGTCCCTTATTGGTTTCCAGAGTTCTTCCTCAGTGTATTATTCACTTGCCTGTTGGCACCTGCAACTTAAAGGAAGAGAGGTGTATTTTGGCTTACAGTTTCAATGGGTCAGTCCCTAGTAGGCCAGCTCCAAGGTAGAAATGGCATGGGAGAACACCTTGGCAGAGAAAAACTGTTTAGTGCGTGGGCACTAGGAAGCAGAAAGGGTGAGGAGAGCCAAAACAAGAATACACCCTTGCAAATCATACCCCTCGTGACCTGCCTTTTCTGACCAAACTCCACCTCCCAACAGTACAGTGAGCTATGGACATATAAACAGACTACTGATGAGTGTAGTGACCCCATGATCCAATGACATTCCAAAAGCTTCACTTTGGACATGAGACTTTTGGTGAATATTTTAGACCTAAACTATAAAATCTTACCCTTGACCCTCAAAAGCCTCACGTTTATCTCATTACACAAAATGCATTTAGTTCATCTTTAAGAGTTGCCAAGTCTTAAAAGTTCCAGAAATCCTGAAAAGTTCAAGTCCAAAGTCTCCTCTGAGACTTAAGGCAAAGTCTCAGCACTGAGGCCTTGTAAAAATTAAAAAGAAAGACAAGTACTTCCAACATACAATGGTACAGAGAAATCAGTCCCATTCCAGATAAGAGCAATAGGGGGATAGAAAGGAAAGGAACCAAAGCAAGATCAAAACCCAGCAAGCAGGGAAAACACTAAATTCTGTAGTTCCATGTCCTGCACTCAGGGAAAATTGAGGTGAGATGTGACCTCCAAAGAGCTGAGACAACCCCACCCTATGGCATTTCTCCTTGCAGCTGTTATGACCTCTTTATTGGAGTGGCTGATGACTTTTCACTGCCTGTGACTTTTCTCAGATGATCCATATTCCTGTATTCTCCATCTTTTTGCAGTCTCCACTGAACTTTCAGCTCCACTTTCCACTTTACACACTTCGTTCTGAGGGGTGCATTGCCTGACCTCCCAGGCCTTCTTCTAAAAGCTGGATGGAAGACTCATGGACCCCATGATTCTGCATTCTGCATGCCCATGAAACCAGCATCACATGGATGATTTCATGTGAGCAGCCAGCTCAAGCAGTAGTTGGGCCCACTTGGATCATATCTAAAGAGGCTTCTGAATGCATGGATGCCTAAGCACTGTGAACCAAATCTCAGTGAACAAATTCCAATGGGGACCCTTCTCAAAAAAGCATCCTTGTGCTCTTTTCTTGCAAAGTCTGTCAATTTTGCACATTTTAGCTTGCAAAGAGTGTGATCTCCATTTCCTGAGATATCCTCAAGCTGTCTTTCCTCTTGTCCTGATGCAAAGTACTTGACTTTCTGGCAAAACTGAAAAATTGTAAATGAGCATTTTAAAAGGAGACATTTTATATCTAAATTGTAACACAAGTTTACTTCATAGGATGTAGTCTCTCCTTTATTCTTTTACTTGCAAACTCATATAAAGGCTATTTTTCTTCCATAATCTTATATATCCTTCCTAGAGAAGTCTTTTAAGAGCCTTGGAAAAACTCGTATGTATGATCTTATGATTTAGAAATGGAAATAGCAAAAGGGTCTTTGGAGATCACCTCATTAGGCATATTCTAAACCATGGATTCTGTACCTGTTACTTTGCAGGCACATGCACACACACACAGTTATTAAATGATAAAAGAGAATAATATATCTGACTGACCACTCAAGATATCTACCCTAGAAAGTCCCAAAATGAGTTATGGTCACAATAACAGCAAACTTAAAAACATACCATAATGCCATCCCAAAAGCATCACAGTTCAGAGGCATGGGATGCATATTTTTGTCACATAATTGTCCTTTTACACACCACAGACAGTTACTATGTTGCTATGGTCTAAGCTTTTTAATTTATGTACTTCTCTACTCAAGAGATAGGGAACTAGATAATTCAAATTCTCTTTTTAAAGTATTTGAACTAAGAAACCCTGAAATAATTTTTCTGTTTCAGTGGAACTAAAAGTATGAAGTTATGAAACACAGCCTGGTTTAAGCAAAGAAATAAGGAAGAAAAGAGGACAAAATTAATGGAAAACTCCTTGGCAAGAGAATAGAAAAAAGCAGAGTTAAAGCCAAAATAATTCAGAAGAGACAAAGAAGGTCACTACACCCTGATAAAAGGAACAGTCCGTCAAGAAGGTATAACTATAAATATATATGTCATGAATGTTGGTGCACCTTATTTCATGAAGCAAAGAATACTTGACATAAAAGAACAGATAGTCCTCAATACGATAATGACAGGTAACATAAATACTTCATTCTCACTAACAAATAGCTCATTCAGACAAAAAAACTGACAAGAAATATCAGAATTAACCTACACTATAAATCAAATAGACTTAATGGACCTAAAGTATTCCACTCACCAGCTGCAGAACACACACTGGTCTCAGCAACTCATGGAATTTTGGCCAAAATAGATTATATTTTAGGTTATAAAGACTTTCTTCACAAATATGAAAACTTGAAATTTTTATCAGATAAAAATAGAATGAAATGAGAAAACAACAAAAGTAACTGCTGAAACTATGTAAACACATACAAATTGAATAATACAGTATTGAATAATCAATGTGTCATTGAAGAAACTAGGGAAGAAATTTAAAAATTCCTAGAATCAAAAGAAATCGAATCAATACATTCCTGAATCTGTGGTGTACAGTGAACACAATTTTCAGAGGGAAGTTTATAGCTATAGGTGCCTACGTAGAAAAATTGGAGCTATCTAACTCAGGAAAAATGAGATGCTTCACCTTATTTAGTTTGAAAATAGGGGCCAGTGTTGAAAAGAGAATGGAATGCATCTGATCAGTATATTGTCTTGATTTGGTAGAACAGAAAGTTAAAATTCAGAAAAGAGTTAACTTTTACCAGTGTGTCAGAACACATTTCATACCGAACTTGTCTCAGGGGGTACTCAATACCAACATCCCATTAGAAATGGCACAGAGGAATTAAGCACAAAGCAAATCTAATGAGTCCAAGAAGGGGCCACAGAGATGGGAGGATTTCTGCAGCAATTCAGGGACATTCAGACGACAAGATGCATTGCTTCTCAATGCATCACTTCCCTCATTGTGATATCGCTTCTTATAACATTGTTATGATATTCATCTAACATGTCCCTCAAAAGGCTCACAGTGTCAAAAACTTGGCTCCCACAGCTGGGCTTCTGAAGTGATTGCACATGAGGGTTCTAACTTCATCAATTAATTAATCCATCAGTGAAGTAATATGATGGTGTTACTGGGAGGTAACAGAAACAGGACATGGAGCCTAGATGAAGTGTGTGGAACACAGCATGACCTCAGGAACTGGCCCCATTCTTTTTTGATATCCCTCTCCTGCTTCCTGACTGCAATACACTGAGCACCTTTTCTGCATCAGGTCTTCCTGCCATGATAGTTCTGTCTTGTGACAGGTCTATGAACAAGAGAACAAGATGCCCATGGGCTAGAACCTCTAAAACTATAAGCCAAAATAAATCTTTCTGCCTTTGTTTGTCCCAGGTATTTTGTCATAGTGACAGAAAGTCAAATAACACAGAAAACTGTAAACACAAGTAGGGTCATTGCTCTGTCTGATCATGAAGTTCAGAGCCTTCAGAGTTCGTTTGTAGGAGGATTTTGGAAATGTTTGGAGAAGTGGGCTAGAGAAGCCTTAGAATGTCACGACCCGAGTTCAGTGTACAATTCTCATGGGCTCTTAGCAGACCAGAATGCTGGTAGGAATTCAGACAGCAAAGAATGTGCCCACAAGATTGTAGACGGGAATGAGGATTCCATTTAGAATTAGACTAGAGGCTGTACCTCATCACCTACTGACAAGGCCATCAAATTATGACCTTACCAATGGATTAATCAGCTTATGACATGGAACTTTCATGAGCCAATCAATTCAAAAGCCCATTATCTTAGAAGGAAGTCTTCAACATGTGTGACTTTGGGGGGACGTTCTAGATGGCATTCCAGCAAAGATTTGTCTGCATTTTATCCATGTCCTGAGGGTTGAAATGTGACACACTCATAAATTTAGCTGAGGACATTTCAAAGCAGTGCAGACTTCACACCATGTCATGGCTGTTACTAGTTGCTATGTACAGTGAGAATCTAAAGCAAAAGGCAGAGCAAAAAAATTTTTTAAATTTGCACTTTGATCAGAACAGATGTGTAAAATTGGGGGGAAAGAAGATGTGGCTACTGAAGAGTTTAGTGCCACTAATTAAAAAGTGAAATATTTTATACTTGGACAATAGGAAAGTATCTCTGAAGACATCTAAGGGGTTGGCCAGACTCCACCATCTCAAACTCATGAACACAAAATATGAGCTTCTCAGGAAGACTTTGCTTCGAGAAGTGAGCTCTGGGGTACCCTGCTCATTCAGGGTACCTACAGAAGTATGCTCTCATGTTAGTGACTGGAAGCCATGGCAGCCATGATTGATGTGGGAATGACCACCACTCAGTCTGGCATCATACTTTGGTGTGGTCCACATGAGGCTGGTTGTGGAGGCAAGCAGATTGCAAGAGTTGCAGAGCTATGGGCACCCCACCTAGATTTCAATTAAAAATATGAGAGGCCTGGCATCATGTGACAGGGTCAGAGTCCTTGCAAGCACCTCTCAAAGGGCACTGCATGAAACTGTGAGAGTGAAGCCAAAGCTGCAATAGAGACCCAAGGGAGTCAGAGATGCAGGGAACATGGAACACCCACCAAAGAAAGCTGGAGGCAGAGAACAGGGCTGGGCCAAGAGAGAGGCCATGGAAATTTTGATCAGCAAGGCCATAGAGGAAAGGCTACCTGGACCATGTGGAGATCACATCAAGCCAAGATCCTTCATATGAAACTTAATGTTTGTCCTACTGTGTTTTGGTCTAGCTTTGGTTTGTTTCCTTCCTATTCCTATTCCTGCAAATTGGAATGGAAATATTTATCTCACATCTGTTATGCTATTGTATATTAGAAATATGTAACTTTCTTTTCTGATTCTAAAAAGGTTCACGTCTAAGAATTAGCCTTGAATTTCAGAGAAAACTTTGAACTTAGACTTTGAAATACCACTGGAACTGTGAGATTCTGGGAACTCTTGAAGCTGAACTAAATGCACTTTGTATAATGAAATGGTGATGAGTCTTTGGAAGCCAGAGGTGAAATGTTAAGGATTAAATTGTGAAGACAATAACCTCATAACCCACCAGTCAGTTCAGAGTTAAATTGGCTAATAAAAAGTGAGGTCTATCCGGAAAAAGTGGAGGCACAACCTAGAATAGCCCTCTCTGTCTCTCTGTCTCTGTCTCTCTGTCTCTGTCTCTCTGTCTCTCTCTCTATCTCTCTCTCTCTGCCTCTCTCTCTCTCTTTCTCTCTGTCTGTCTCTCTCGATCTCTGTCTCTGTTGTGTCTTTCTCTTTCTCTCTCTGTACTTCCTGGCTGCCACATGGTGAGCAGCTCTCACTAACTACATCTTTCTGCCGTGATGTTTCTGCCCTACCATAGACCTAACAGCACTGGAGCCAGCTGATCATGGACTAAAGCTTCTGAAACCACAAACCAATATAAACTTTCCCTCTTTTAATTTGCTATTCTTGGGTATTTTTGCACAATGACAAAAAAGTAGACCAACACCAACATCCACTTCTACGTTATCTCCTCATTAGCTTCTTGTTACAAAAGTCTTTCTCTCTAAATTCACCAGCTGGAACCACCTCCTTGGAGAGCACTAGGTCTGTTCCCTGTTGATGCTTGGAATACTTGCTGATTTCAAGGGTCAGGGGAGTAGCAAAATCTCTACGCCAATTACATTGGTTACAGATTATTGCCTCAGCAAGATGTGTATTCCTAATTCTGTTTAATAAGAGACTCAATTAAAGGTTTGGTAAGCTAAATGCCTAGTCTAAAAGGTCAGAGATAACACCTAAGTTAAGTTCAGTAATTTGGAAAGCACATTCAATAGTCTCTGGAATATATTTTATCTCCAAATAATACAATAATTTACATTATCTCACAGGAAAAGAGTGGCTTTTGTCTTCTTGAGAGAAACTTTTGTGAAGCACAGTTAATATTTTCTCATGTTTTCTGAGCAGGTCCAAGGAGATTTCTGCTACCGGGATCTGAAATACATAGGAAATACAATTACTTAGTACTCCTTGGGCTGATATTATGAATAAGGTGGAAATCCACTTTTGCTCATAATTCCAGAAAGTGGTAGGGCCAGAAGCATGCCTAGTGTTACACCCTGTTGCTGTGTAAAATTCAGAACTTGTGCCCTCCTGGGTCCTTTGTGTGGCCAGCTGTTTTGCTTTCTCGCTCAAACAACCCAATGAGGATCAACTTGTTCGTGAATCATAGGGTTTTCCGATCCCCTTGGATCCTTTTGTGGTTATCAACTTGTAGATGCAATCTAAGAAAATGCTGTATACAACGGTGATAAGGGTAAGTGAAAGAAACTCTTTCCATAGGATTCACATTAAATTATTTATTGGCTTTAGTGTGGATTGTTTCAGCCCAGACTTGTGAGTAAATTTCACTGTAATATGTGAGAGAAGGCTTTCCGCTTCTGGGGGAAACAGGCTTCTGTAAGTTAGAGATGATTGCAGGGTTTCATATCCTCCTCTTTCTTAATCTGTGCAGACAGCAGTAGGTCTGGGTTTAAAAGGCTCAGGAGACTCAGTGTCAGACCCCGAACAACAGCATTTTCTGTGCTTTTCATTGTATTATCCAGGGAAAAGGCATTGTTGTCACCCCCATGCCACCTCCTTCAGCACCAGAAAGAACATGAGAGAGACACAAACCTTCTCTGCCATGTTCCAGATGAAGAAGCTGAGGCAGAGGGGTTGTGTGCCTCACCTGAGGTCACAGCAGGAGTGTAGGTGATTTGAGTGATGCTAAAGGACAGCTACAATCAAGACGAAAGGACAGGATCCATCAGCTACTGTGGGTTTGAGCAGGTTGCTTTCACCTATTTGTTGGCTAAAGCCTTCTGCTTCCTCCAAGACACAGAGTCTCACCACTTCTAGGAAGACTGCTGAGCTCCTCAGAGCAGGTCTCTGGTCCTCAGCACCTCTGTATCATGTTCTGCAGCACAATCTCCAGGTTGGCCACCTACCTCCAGACTAACCTCTGAGATAAATGTGTACTTTTGCTGTGTATTTAATTTTGAAATAAAGAATACTTTGAAAACAGATACCCAAAAAATGCTAGAGTAGATTTTAAGTCTCCTCACCACACACACAAATGATTGATTTGTTAAGGCATCCAGATGTTAATTAGCTTGACTTAGCTGTTGCACAATGTATACATGCATCAAAATATCCAAATACCCTCAACTTTATCTGTCAATCAAAAGAACAATAAAAACAATGACTGCAGCTGAGTGTGGTGGTGCACACCTCTATTTGTAGCACTTTGGGAGGCTGAGACAAGAGGATCACAAGTTTGAGCCCAGTCTGTGAATATTAGTGATTTATCCAGAGCCTGTGTAAAAACTATAAATAAAAAAGGGTTGGAGATGTAGCTCAGTCAAAGACCATAGGATCATTCCTGAGCTATGAAAGTAAACTGCTTTATGGTAGAAAATTACTAACAAATTAATAATAATGGCCAATAAGAGAAAAGCCATGCCTGATGAGGACCTACCCACTATGTTGCCAAGGGGAAAAGGTGGTGTTATTATCTCACATGAGCACAGAACCCATAACCAAGGCCTTCATTCTCACTTGGACTTCAGGTAGCTGTGTTACAAAGTATTTTATATAAATATGTAGGGATATACATACATATATACATACATAAAATGGATGCAATTACTATTTTAAAAGTTTAAACCAAATACCTAGGCAGTCACTATCAAACCAAGATAAGTGGAATTCTTCCCTTCTTCAGAAGTTTTTAGGAGGTCCTTTCCTTTCAAAATCTCTCCTTGCTGGCATATCTTTTCAGTGCATATAATCATTTCCTTTTCAATTTAAAAGCTTTTCATCTGTGTATATGAATGCCTGACAGTGTATCTGCCATGTGTGTGTGTGTGTGTGTGTGTGTGTGTGTATAGTTTCTAGTTGTTTTCTTTAATAAAAGAAATGGCTTTTACTTCTGTCTCACATGAAGGAAGCGTACACACTTTCTATGTCAGTCCTGTATTAGCCAGTTCCCCATCACTGACTCTATATCTGGGAAAAACAACTTAAAGGAAAAAGATTTACTTTGGCTCATGGTTTCAGGGGTCTCAGTTCATGGTCAGCTGGCTCCCTTGTTTCTACACTGTAGTGAGGTAGAGCATTGTGAAGAAGAAAGTATGGCAGAGACAAGCTGCTTAGCTTGTGGCTGCGAGAGAGGGGGAGAGAGTGAGGCCAACCAGATACAGCCCCTAAGGTCACACCCAAGGGTCCACTCTCTTCCACAAATCCCTAGCTCCTGTTCCCATTGCCTCCCAATAATACCATCAAACTAGGACTTCCTCAGTGAAATGGTCCACGGGTGAAGTTAGAGCTGTTGTGGTGCAGTCACTTCCCAAACGTGCATCAGCAACCCAGCCTCGAACACAATGAGTCTTTTGGGGGACATAATTTTGTGGGTAGGAGATCCCACCCCAAACATAGCCATATTTCAATCAAGAAGAATGACAATCTGAAGATAGGAACTTTGAGTTTTGCACAAGTATAACAGCATTTCATGAAATCTCTGTACCCATGTCCTGCTGCTCGCGGCCAAGAGTTTCTGTAGTGTTACAGCTATGTCACTAGAATAACTGGGTTACATGTATCTTTAATGTTTGAAAGATGATGCCAAGCTCTTTTACAAACATGTTAAACCAATGTATTCTATCCATTTTGCATACTTCTGTCAACATGATGGTATCATCCTTTCTAATTTTTGCATATTGTGGTTTTAAATGTGTCTTTTCTTTATTATTAAGGTGAATAAATACCTCTTCATAGGTTTAGAAGTAATTTGGAGCCAGGTATGCTGGTACACATCTGTAATCCCAGCACCAGGTAACCTGAGGCCGGAGGGCTGTCATGAGTTCAAGGCCAGCCTGGGCTATGTAGTGAGTTCAAAGTCAGCCTAGACGACATATCAAGAACCTTCTCAAAAAGATGAAGAAGGAGAAGAAGGAGAAGGAGAAGGAGAAGGAGAAGGAGGACGAGGAGGAGGAGGAGGAGGAGGAGGAGGAGGAGGAGAAGAAGGAGAAGGAGAAGGAAAAGAGGAGAAGGAGAAGGAGGAGAAGGAGAAAGAGAAGAAGGAGAAGGAGGAGGAGGAAGAGAAGGAGAAGGAGGAGGAGGAAGAGAAAGAGGAGGAGAAGGAGGAGGAGAAGGAGGCAAAGGCGGAGGAGGAGGAGGAGGCAAAGGCGGCGGAGGAGGAGATGTTTGAATATTTTTCTACTTTGATCAACCTATTTTCCTAGTCTGAATATTTTCCACAAGTTCAGTTCCATAATGCCCATGGAAAATTTTTATTAGTTTAACATGGTCAGGTGCTTATTTCTAGATCAATCAGCCTCAGACTCTGTGGTAGGTCATTTTCATAAAATGGTTGTTTTCAGATGGAGAGACAAGAAAGATTAATTTCTTGTATCAAGGTGGGGTAGAAGGGTTCTTGGGCAGAAAACAATATAGTGCAAAAGGTGTCCTTTGGATCTCTTTGACTATGTGCACAAATACAAATAAATGCAACTCATCCCCAAGAAGTAGCCTGGTACAAAGAATTGAAATAACTCATATCCCTCAGTTCATGGTCTTTACCACAATTGGTTCATAATCATTTTCACCTTCATCACAAGGCACAGGACTGATATCAGAAAGCGAGGGAAAAGAGAAAGAAGTGAACAATCTGTATTACAAACCTAACTGATGCTAGCAGATTTTTTTATTCATCATCTTATTTAATTTCTACAACATCTTTTTGAAGTAGAAATTGTAACACTTGCTTCAGACCTAAGAATTGACCCACAGCTACACACTGAATTAGAGGTAAAATTAGGATACAGATCCAAGCCCAACTCCAATCCTTGCCTACTGCTGTGTACTCCAACTGTGCTTTGAGACACGATGAGATGTTTTCTTCATTTCAAAATGGGAGTTTTATATTTAATTGTGCTTTCTCCATTTGTCTTGCATTGCCATGAAACTGAAATGCGAACAGGCATGGAACATAAATATTCTCTCAAAAACTGTTATTGAGAGCTCAGCTGTCCTAGACTTTGAACTAGAACTAAACTGAACAAAGACTCTGCCTTCAAGGATCTTGCAGCATGGCACAGGCATTGTGGTTACTTCTTCCTTATCAAATCATCACTAGAGAAAGTAATATAGACTTCAGCTGTCTCTCTGTGTCCACTCATGCTCTCTGACACTGCTGTCCTTGAAACAAGATGCTTTGTGAGAAATGTTCGTGATGTAGGCAAAAGGAAGAAGCAATCTATTATCTCCTGAAGAAACTACACATGGCCATGCATGAGATTCTCCTAAAGGTTAAGTGGCTGAGTTCATTTTTAAGATATCAGCATAACAATTAATCAGGAAATGCAAAGCTGGTGACTTACCAAGTGTTATGGTTTGTGTCTGGATGTCCCCCCAAAACCTCATTCAGTCATGGGGCGGGCTTCTAGAGTTTATGATTGATCCATGGTCCAGTGCTGGGATTACGGGTGTGAGCGCTACACCCACCCTGGGGTGAGTAGTCTGCGTACAATATAAAGGAGGCAAAGAGGCTTGCTTGCTCCTCCTCTTTGGCTCTTGCTGCTTTTGCTATCTTCTGCTGCCATGAACTACTGCCCTCTGCCATGTGCCACTCTGCCTTGGAGCCAAGCTGACTAATGGGCTGAAACCTCCACAAACTGTGAGCAAAATAAACCTTTTTTTCCTTAATCTGAGGGTCAGGATGTTTTGTCTCAGTAATGAGAGAAGAGTAACGAAAACACCAAGTGAAAAGGCAATTTCCAAATTTTGTTATTCTCACGTGAACAAGAAGGAAGACATTGCAAAGGGGAAGAATATCTAATAATAGTGAAGCAGAAACCTGTTTCTCAAAGATCTTCCTTCAGTCAATTTGAGATCAAGCTGTTATCTGTACTATACTCCTTGGTAAATGAAATGATCATTCACTTATATACTGCAAGGGAAAAAAAGTAAGACCAGTCAGCACAATTCATAGGGATCCACAGATAATCTCTTACACAAAGAACACAGTAAGGTGATGGGAAGGAAGATAAGAAGAAAATGATGCCAAGCTCTGGGGTTTGGGGAAATAAATTCAAGACCCCTGGGACCTTAGATTCTCAAGTGATGATATCAGACAGTAGCAGGAGTCTGCTGAGTGTCCAGAAATGGGTGGGAAGTTGGAAAGGAAGACAAGAAGAAAGTACTATGGGCTTCCTGGATCTATACTCCATGACATGTGTGACTTTTCTCACATGCCTAGATGCTTATTTGCTTCTCTGTTTGTGGCTATAGGATGCCCCTGATGTGAGTTCTAGTAGGATGTGCAGATATGAGAACAAATTGTTGTTCCAGTTGATAACACACAGGCTTTGCAGTTCCTGCTTTAATATCATGCTGATATTTTCAAGATAAGCTACTTTTCATACTTTAGTGAAAATCTCCTCAA
>NW_004955511.1:3044182-3073481 GCF_000276665.1 Chinchilla lanigera | reverse complement strand
GGGAGGTCACAGAAAAAGAAGTTGATGTGATTATCCTCACAGAAGGAGAGGGAGAAGGTGCATGTGGTGCGCAGGATGGACCCTGACACCCCACAGACGTAGGCGCCCACCACCAAACTCCAGCAGATTCTGGGCTTCATGGCCACAGTATAGAGCAGCGGGTTGCTAATAGCGACATAGCGGTCATAGGCCATCACGGCCAGCAGGAAGCACTCTGTAGCTGCACAGACGGTGAAGAAGAAGAACTGGGCAGCACACCGGGCATAGGAGATGACCGTTTTGCCTGAGGCCAGTGTGGCCAGGATCTGAGGGGTGATGACCGAGGTGTAGCAGGCATCCAGCAGGGCAAGGTGGCTCAGGAAGAAGTACATTGGGGTGTGGAGCTGGGCGTCCACTCGGATGAGAATAACCATCCCCATGTTCCCCAGAAGTGTGATGAGGTAGAAACTGAGAAACACCAGGAAGAGGGGAATCTCCAGGTTGGGGTGGTCAGTAAAGCCCATGAGCATGAACTCTGCTACTGAGCTGAGATTATTGTGAGCCATGTACTCACTGTGGACTGCAGCTCAGAGGATGAGAATAAAGTAAAACAAGGATCCCAGAAGCTAAGGGAGAACTTTTCTCGATGGTAGAAGTTAAGGTGATAATTCTGGACCTATTTACAGATGTTTTTCAGAATACTGGAACTGGCCAATTCTCCTTGGGCTTCTCCTGTATATTACGGAGCTGAGCCTGGAGCTGGTGCTTCTGATTCAGATTAATTCTGGTTTACATTTGGACACTGCTGTGAAGATAAGGTGCAGATGATTCTCAGGGTTAGAGGGACCAAGAACACATCTACGGCTTCTTATCTGGGTCTGGAGTCTCCTCCACCGCACACCCACCACCAGGCCCTCTGGTTGCTATGGAGCCTCCCTCTGTGCTCGGTTCCCTTGGTAAATTTGTCAGGAACTACAGTCTGCCTCTGTATCTTCCCGGCTTTGACCTTGATTTTATCCCTTTCAGGTACAATGATTTTAATCCCATTTTCTCATGAAAGCCTTTCAGAAGTTGGAAGATGATAAATCCAATCTTCATTTTGATTGCTCCCTCATAGCATGCATTGATATATATTTTCTTATCATTACATGATTATTTGTGTAGGCACACAGAAACTAGTCAGTATTAATATCCAGAAATTTTTTTCTCTCTGCTTTAACCCATACCATTCAAGTTTAAAGGCCATCAGCTGTCAACTGTCATCATCAGCTGTCACGAGAAAAGAGAAACTGTGATGGTGAAAAGGGAAAAGCGAAGGGAACAGTGAAAAAAAAATTTATATATATACACCCAAGACAGTTAAGGTAGTTATACAACTAGTTTCTCTTAGTTCACTGAAAAGAAAGGTTTGTGCTAATATCTTTTGACAATATCTTATTCTTATATCTTGCACTCTGAATAGCTACTATGAAGACAACAATACACAATATATTAATTGTTGTTACTCTCCTACTAGCCTGTTTTAAATGTTTTTATTTTTATTTTACTTTTTTCTCTTTTTTGTAAATGGCAACATCAGATAAGAGGGAGTTTTGTCTTCATTTAGTTACTTTTTTCTCTTTAAAATAAAATAAAAAATAAAGACCATCATCTTTAGTATACTGTCTTTTAAACTTTTTTGTTTATTATGCCTTGATTCTATATAGTTTCTTCCACCTCATGGTCTAGTAACCATTTAGCTATGTGCTCTAGGCAAGTTACTTGCCTCCTTGTGCCTCAGTTTCTCTTCCATAAAATGGAAAAGGTATGGCTATACCACAGAGTTGTTTTGAATATTAAGTAAGTTAATACTCTTAAGTGAGATAGAGCTGTGCTTAGCACACAGATATAGTTAAATAATGTGGGCTATTATTATCACCAATTCTAGGTAGAATCTGTTGACTTTCTATTCTGAAAGGCAATGTATTTCTGTCATGTAAACTTTGCCATATTGTTATCTGTACCTTTTCAAATAATATACTTGTCTCTCTTGATATAAATATAGATGATATAGAAATATCTATATGTGTTTCAATAATTGAGTAAGTTTGGAATCTAAGGAAGACATTGAAAATACTTCCTTAATCTTTCTTCCTTCATCCTTCCCACACCACTTTTTGAAAATCTCAGTCCTTTATCCCATCCATGTAATAATGCTTCCTATTCTAGTTAATTCTTTTACATTTTCTCTATGGGTTATGAAAAATGTAAGCCATACTTCCCTATTGTGATTACATATGCAGTGTGTACCAAAAAAATGCAGTGAATTTTAAATTTTTAAAGTTTATGATGAAAGATACATTGCCCTGAATCCCTTTCAAAAGGCTCCCCCTTGCTTTGAACGTGCTCATCCCATAATTCTTGACACTTTCTCAAGCAGTTCTGCAAGTTCTCTTTCATGAGTGTCCTTAGCTGTGCTATCACGGGTGTCTCAATGTCCTGAATTAACTAAAAACGTTTAACTTTTGTCGTCATTTTGACTTTGGGGAAGATACTGAAGTTGCATAGTGTCAGACTGAGTGATTAAGGTGGATGAAGACACAGTCTTATATTTTTATGAGCTACCTTTCCATTGGATAGCAGTTAGCAGAAGCATTCACCATATTTTTAATCACATCTTGTAAAGATACTCAGAAGAAGGCTTCCAGAATTGCTTCAGAAATGGCAAATAGGAAGGGATAAATGTGTTCAATGCAAGGGATGGTGTGATTTTCAAAGGATTTAATGGTAATGTGTATTTACTGTAACATTTTTTTAAAACTTTAAACATACACCATATTTTTAGTGAACCCTTTTACATGCCATACAATAAAGGACCAAATAATGTGATTCCATATGCAGAAGAAGAAATGTCACTACACTTCTGTTGCTTCCAGGAGATGCTTTCCAGCATCATGTGGAAGAGACGCTCTTTTCTTGTACTTTACCAATTGCTCAGGATAATTATATCTACTGTGCTTTATATGTGAGTCACGGTAACTTTCCATTTCCTGAGACTTCTTCCCATCTGGCATGGATCTGAGTCACAACACATGACTGTGTGCTTGCGGCTCACCATTTCCCAAGTCCATCAAGAATCCCCATTAGAGGACCTAAGGGCCAAGAGATCCTGAGGCACTATTGCACGGAAGCCCGGATTCATAGCTTCTCTTTAAAAAGTACCTCTCCTGCTCTAGAACTTTCTACATACAATATCTTATAGATTCTGAGCAACAACCCTGTAGCACAGACAGACATCTCTCTTCTAGAACGTCCCACAAACAATATCTTATAGATTCTCAGCAACAATTCCACTGAAAGGAACTTTACTTTTATTTGTGGATGAGAAACTAAGATCACACAGGTAAAACTATCTGTTGGCCAGACAACCACAAGTCCTGACTCCAGTACCCAACACTGCTCTCCCTGAACCATTGTCCTGGCCTCCTACTACTACACTCCAAATCCCCTCAGGTTAGAATTTTCTAACGTGGAGTCCTTGAATCTATCCCTAATCCCAATAATATTAAAATTACATTAGTAAGAAATTATCATCCATTGCCACAGTAGGAATTTTATTTGCTGTAGGAACAAGAAATTGTCGGTTTTTTTCATAAAATCCATTGTAATAAAATCACTCATTCTTTATAAATTCTTTCCTATCTTTTTATACTCATAAATATGTGTGCCTGCTTCCACACCTCTGAGAACTGGATGTGACTGACGTAGTTATCATTTTGGTGATAAATAATTGACATACAGCGAAGTCACTGACTTGCTCCAAAGCCAAAAAAATTTCTTCAAAACTAGAAATAGCAAGCATATAATCTGGCTTCCATATGAAACCTTTTGTACTTACCTCTCACCTGATTGCCCAAGAACCCACTGGTAACAGGTTCTGAACTTGTGATGAGGCCCCCAAAAACCTGGGCATCTATCAGACGTGGCAGCCATATTGGTTCCACACAGGTTCACGGAAGGGCAGGGGAAGCTGCTTGTGAGTCCAGAGCTTCCTCCAGCTCTAGTCAGGGGCCGCTGGTGGGAAGAACACACTGACATCACACACCACATGCCCTTCTCGGGCCGTTCAACCCCTCTGCTGCAAGGTCCAGGGATGAGTAAGCCTCTCAGAGGCCCTCGGTATTGTTCCAGCTCCATGGTGTCCATCCCTACCAGGGGTCCTAACTAGCTAGGAATCGTCTGATGTTTACTTCCTCTCCTTGGGCTTCACTTCCTGTTCTTAAAAATAGTGGCAATGGCCTACATAGTCACTTGGATTCTTTTGTCTCTCACAACCCATGCTTTGTATGTTGAGGTATAGAGGCTAAATGAGGATGTTGAAAAGGTGCTCCTAATAGCATAGAATTATAAAGGTACACACTTTTAGCCACTGAGTACTGAGTACATGAAACATGGAGGCTCTGTCTCAGTGACTGATGTTACTTAAACATAATATCAAGGGATCTCAGGTCCAAAATTAAATAAATCATACTCTCCACTTCTTGGTCAGAATCATCATTAGCAGTGCTCTTTCTTGCCTAGTTTTATTAATTCCCTGCTTCTCCCCCATCCCCACCACTTCCCTTGTCTTTGTTGGTACCCACTATAATGTATTCAAAATAGGTATGTTCCATGTCATATACATTTAGAAATAGATGCATTGTTTAAAACACTGTGTTTTGGTGTGCTTTGAAATTTACATACATGATGTTGTGATATACACCCCCACTTTCTTTTTCTACATCCACTATACTTTTGTGATTTATCTATGTAATGTAGGCAAGTCTAGTTTGTTATTTGTAATTTTATCATAGTCATTATTTGGTTTGCCACAGCATATTTAATTTAAATACCCTGTGAAAGATTGCAAGTATTTTACATGTATTATCTTATTTAATCCTAAAAATAACCCACTAGGTGGTTATTATTATCAGTTTGTAGGAAGAAAGATTTAAAACCCTAAGAGCTTATTTCCTCTGAGATTACCAGTGGAGGTGGCAGAGTTGGTTGATGACAAATTCTGTGCTATTTTCTATCTCCCTACATTTTACTGCATATTTATGATTTATAGACTCAAGAAAATCTCCCCGCTGTTAATCAGATGTGAGAATTTGGCTAACTTCAACATCTTTCTCAGCATCTAACACTGAAATTGTCAAAGTCCATTGGTGTCTGTCTCATAGCTAGTTCCTGGGGTTACCTCTGATCAAGGACAAAATTGTTCAGAGCACCTGACCAGAGGTGAGGTGGCAGACGTGGGGGTCCAGGTGCAGCCCGACTGGGTTTGTGCCGTGTGCACACTGTCCTATCTCATTTTAGCCCTAATCCTTCCTGTGACCCTGCAAGATGGGAATAAACATGCTTATTTTAGAGATGAACAAAATGAAACCCAGAGAGGTTAAAGATGTTGTCTAACCTGCTACTGTACACACCTATGAAGGAACAGAACCAACATTTGAACCCAGGACTCTAACTCCCACTTCTGGACTCTACATAATCTTACCTTCTTAGAAGAAAAGTATGTTTGCTGCAAATACAAGCCCAAGCTTTTAAAATTAAAACAGCTAAAATCATTAGGCTGTACTCCACTTCCACAGGTGGAGAGGATTAAGATTGATTCTGTAGGATTTTTTGTGATCCATATTTTTCCTTCTTTTTTCTTTTTTTATGGGTTAAGACTCAGTGGTGCTGTGTCTCTCTTTGCTATGTTTTCTGGGGAAACTGTTTAACCAATCAGAACCTCAAAATTTTCCCACGAATGAAAAGATAGCATAGTGATTTCTGAAAACTCAGAACAGAGATTTACTAAATGTGACATAGTTTGTTTATTTTCCAGAAAGGCAATTAACAAGGTATTTTCCAAAAGAAAAAATTTCAGCGTCAGGCGAGTGATAACCAGTTTAGCAGGAGATTACTGCCGAAAGAGTTTGGGGGTAACATCACTATGGATTGAGCTTGGAGTACAGGGAAGCAGCAGCCTCCCCTGAATCCAGGACAGCTTACAGAAAGAAAAGCAAAGGCTTATGGCCAGTGAACAGTGAAGAGATACTAGGGACATACGTGTTGACATTTTTACCTCCAATATGCTTTGGTTATAATGTGGAGAAGGAGCAGATCTGTAGGAGAAGAGAGATATCTTATCTAGGAAAAGTCCCTCTGAGACGAGATGGTTCCTGAACACCGCACTTATCAAAACTTGCAACCTCCTCCCATACGCTTCCTTCTCCTGCTTCCAAAGGCTGAGTCTGTTGGGAACAAGCTCAATACAATCAACTTTTCTCACCTCACTGGAATCTAGAGCTCCAAATATTATTACACATGCGCTGAGCTCTTACCAAGAGTCAGGAAGATTCTAAGAACTTAAATGGTATTATTTCTTCTCAGAATGACAATAAAATTACAAGATAAAAATATTCAACAGATGAGGAAACTGAGGCTTATAAATGTTAAATGTTTTGTCTGAGGTTTCACAGGTAGAAGAAAAAGATAGTTAGATTCTACCTTGGTTCCCAGACCCTAGCAAAACTAACAGATTGTGCTGCTATTCCGAACACTACAAACCATTTCCTGAACCTCTTCTCTGTGTAAGCAATGTTGTACATTCTACACACATTATCTTATACAATTCTGATGACCCTGTGAGCTAGGTACAGCATTATTTTGTCTGTAAGAGAATAAGCTTGCCGGCTTAAATGTTTTCTACAGGCCACATGACTAGTCAGAGAGAATTTGGGGTCCAACCCAAGTCTATCTTATTCCAAAGCATGAGCTCTAGTCCATATGATTGGTCCCCCTCTTAGCATAAATTATTGGCTAACAATCTACAGGGAAATCACTAGTCTAAGCTCTGTAGTCTCATATCAATCACCCTGCTAAAGTATTTACATTTTCTAAAATGTACCAGTGACACGTAAACTTGAAGAATTTAATGCTGTAGGTTTCCCCAAAGATGATGCAGTCTTACTTGTATGTGGGTGTACGATCTGAAATCGGGTTGAATATGGCCCGTGAGATGACAAGTTCCGATGGCAAAGAGGAGCTTCTCTGCCCAGCTTCCCCTTCGCCGGTGTCTGTGGACCTTACTTCAGAGCCAGGTCTTCACAGGGTCTCCAGGGTGAGAGGTATCTCTTGATGACGCGCTGGAACGGTGCAGCTGGATCCAGCTAACCTAAGGTGGTGTGGGGGTTCACAGAAAGCAGCCAAGGTCGCTCAGAGGTGAGTGTGGCTGACCAGTTCTAGGCTTTCTTCTGTCTAAGGGACCTGGCGGGTATTTACAGTGCTTTGGGGGAGGCTTAGTGGGAGAGATGCACTGGGCTCACGGGTTCCCCTGGATCTGGAATCAGCTCCCGGGGTGGCCCCCAGGGCTCCCAGGAGAGCCCAGCCCTGTGGGGAGGACGTGCTGCAGGAGCAGCTCATTATCTCGTCCTCTCCTCACGCATCAGAGAAGGAATGCGAGTCCTCGGGGAGTGCGTGACAGTGCCTCAGCCTTGCTAGTCTCCAAGCTCAAGTGCAGGGTCTGCAGGGAATGAACCTGCCTCCTGTCAGCACCGGCTCAAGCTCTGCCCTCCTGCGGTCAGTCGGGGGAGGTGTCGGGCCTGAGGGCCGTGGGTGAAGGTCCCCTTACACCGCAGCATCCTTAGTCCTGAGGATGAGTTCTGTCTGGCGATCTGAACACACTTGGTTTGCACCTATGCCGAGTAACCTGTTAGCTCACCTTCCTTAGAGACTTGTCTCCAGGGGCTCTGGGGTCAGCTTTCTCTGGCTATTCCAGCTCTCACCTCTTCCCTAGTCTCTGAGCCCCACAATCCCTCTATCAGAACCACACAGTTCGCCCCTAAATTCCACTGCTCTTACCCTGGTCATGGCTGTTTCTTAGCGGTTGGTCTGGTCTCCTCAGCTAGACTGCAGATTTCTGGAGATGCCTTCTTGTTTCCTAAAAGCCTGTATCCTCCTTCACCAGAATCATGCTGGGTCCTGTTTGCTTCAGCCACTGAGGACTGCATGGTCAGAGGTTTTCCAGCAGAAGGGAGCTCAGACAGGCCCTGGCCCCATTCGCTTCTATGTGACAGGGTTTCTTCGATAAACCCTTGAGTAAATTTTTGACAGTACTTATATCATTTCCTGTAATAATTATCTCTTGAAATCGCGGTGCCGTGACAGCACATGTGCTGTTTCCAGATGTTTGCCGGGCTATATAGAAAGCAGAATGAGGAGCGGGGCAGAGTGAGGAAGGGGGGTGTGCAGTCACGAGGACACTGCACTCAGCATCGCCCAGGACACTGGAGGAGTGGGCGACCGTAGGACATTTATTGTCCTCGTGCCTTTTGGCAGATGGGGGCAGCTGGAGCACACTGATGTCCCACACAGTCGTTATTGCTGTTGATACTTAGCGTCAAGCCGGAACTTGTTTGGACTTACGGAAGAGACGGGCCTTAGGTCAGGTTTCTTAAGAGAAGACCCGAGACAGGCATGGCAGGGCAGGAGGGGCCTCATAGAAGGGACCCGTGAGGGGGTCTGCGATGAGGGGAGCAGCTCAGCAAGATGTGGTTTCAGCTGGAGTCTAGCTGTGCCCTCATCCCCGGGGGCAACTCTGAGTATGAGTTGTTCCGCCAACTCAGTTGTCTCCAGGTGAGAGGTTTGAGATTTGCAGCCCAGATCAGTCACTCATTGGCTCTGAGCTGCCCCCAGGAGGCGGGACTGGGATTTCCCAGGCACTTCAAGGAAAAGTGGATCCCTTAATGTTTCCCTCCTTTTATCTTTAAAAAAAAAAAAAAAAAAAGTGGATCCCTTAGCGGAGAACAGTTCTCCAGGGAAGGGCGTGGCTGTGAGCTGTGAACACTCACAGCTGCTGCAGGAGGGTTCACCGAGCTGGTAACTGGGCTGTTTAAGAGTGATCTTTCATCCTGATAGGCTTTTGAGCATTTATACCAGAGGCCTCTACTACCACTGGCTTCACCCAAATAGACGAGGATGAAAGATAAGAGATGTGGCTTCCTGAAAACACTTGGATTCTTGGACAAAATCACGCCTGAAGCCCTCCACATCTGTTGTAGCAGCTAAGGGAAAGAGAAATTGGAAGAGTATCTCATAGCTTATATAAAAACAGATCAGAGAGGCTGGGGATTTAGCTCAGTGGCAAAAGCGCCTGCCTGGCAAGCACAAGGTCGTGAGTTAGGTTCCCGGTACCGGAGAAAAACCAAAAAAAAAAAAAAAATAGATCAGAGATATCCAATGTTACACAGAAAATATGGATGCTTCTTTGTCTTTTTGTGGTCCCTTGGGGCAAAATGTATTTTTTAATCCCAATAAAATGAAAAGAAATGATAAAAGCATGAATATTTGTCTGCATAAAATCATAAGCATTGTGTATATAAAAAATGCAGTGTAAACCAACAAAAGGCAAACGCTGGAATAAAATACTAAATAGGTATTTCTCACAAAACGGAAGACATGAGCTGTTGAGTTTACCTCCCAACATTCTAAATTCATTCATTTCTTTTCATCTCCCAATACCCCTGATTTATGAGTTGAGCTGTCTGGTTCACCCTAGCTAACACCACACAAATAAACAACAAAATCTCAGTGGCTTAAAACAGGGTACAATGGGAATCCAGTGGAAAGTTTAATAAGGAAACGCTAGCATCTGATATAAGTTTTAAGGTGATTTTTCTGGAGTCTATGAAGAAAATGATTGACTGTGTGATCTACCCCGTGTCTACTTATTTCTTCGTCTCCACCTGGCCTCCTGCCTACTCCTTGAGAGCCCCGCTGACCCTTGCCAGGGCCTTGGCACTTTCTCTTCTGTCTGAAATGTTCTTTACACAAGAAGATGCTTCTGTGTCTGAAAAGATTCAGTGTAACTCCCATCAATATTACAGAAGAATTACATAAAATAGAAAAAATATTCATAAAATTAACATAGACCCTGAAGGGACCACACATAGTTCCCCCTCTGAAAAATAATCTTGCTAAAACATAACAAAGCTGGAAGTAGCAATCATCTCATGATTCCATAAATTTATAATTTTGAATGGCCTATTATGTTAAATTTTTTCATGTATTTACCTATGTGTATTTCTTCTTTTGCATATCCAGTGATCATAACTTTTGTCTATTTTTTATTTTAATTAGCCTAATCAGGAAAGTCAAACAGTTAAGATAAAAATAACCAAAAATTATCACTTTCTCCATAAATATGGACAATTGTGATGTTAATTAGGATTACTTTTTTCTATTTTAAATAATTCTTCTGTAATTTTGATGGGAGTTGCACTGACTCTTTTTATCATTTGGATAGTATGGCCATTTGAGCAATATTACATGAATGGAGGATGTCTTTCCATTTACAGACATCTTCAATTTATTGCAGAAATGCTTTATAAATTCTAGTGTACAATTCTCTCCCTTTCTTGGTTGTTTATTCTATGCATTTTAGTTACTGATGTTGCCATAATTGGGATTGATTTTTTAATTTAACATTACAACTCTTCTTGGTTGATATATACAATCACAAAAAAATTTTGTGTGGTCATTATTTTATCCTGCAACTTTACTGTATTTATTAATTGTAACATTTTCTCATGTAGCATTTTTAGTATTTTATAAAGATGAAATGATATCATCTGTGAACAGAGGAACTTTTACTTCTTTTTTATTGTATGGATGCTGCTTATTTTTATCACCTAATTACTTTGACTAGGATTTCCTCTGTCCTTATGAATGAATTAATTACTTATGAAAAGGTTAGTAGAAAAAAATAGAAAAAGAAAAACTAATAAACAAAGAAAAAAGGCTAGTAAGAATGAGATTAGGCCTTTTCTGAATTTCCACCCTTTTGCCATATAAGGAAAACTATATGATGCCATCTATGAGGCCATCACCAGAGACTAAAGCTGCTGGCATCTTGATCTTGGGCTCCCCAGTTTCCAGACTTGTGAGGAATACATTTCAATTTTTACAAATTACCAAGTCTCTGATACCTTGTTTTAACATCCCAAATGGATTGATTCTTCTTGATTTTAGCAATATGTTGTAGTATCAATGCACAAATTTTACATGAACTTGGTGAAATTTATCCATGAGTATTTTATCCATGTGTATTGTTGTAAATGGAATTATTATTGGGATTTTTATTGCTCCTTTCTATTTGTTGATTTTATATACTGTAACTCTATTGATTTTGTGTATTTTCTCCAAAACTATGTGCATTTTTAGGGCTTGGTATAGGTATGATCATGTCATCTGTAAATAAGTGTAGTTGAGCTTTTCTTTTCCAGTTTAGACATCTTTCATTTCTTTTCTTTATCTTCTCCAGACAGAATTTGCAATTAAATTCCTACTACATAGGGAAAATGATATCCTTTTTTTGTAGTTTATGTTAAAGGTAAATATTTCAACCTTTCAATTTTTAATGTGGTAAAGTTTTCCATAAATGCCTTTTATAATGTTGAGAAAAGTTTACTTTATTTCTATTCTGAGAGGTCTTTCTTTTCCTTTATTTTTTCACTTTATTACTGTTTTTGTTTTGAGATTGGTCTCACTGTGTAGTGCAGGCTGGCCTTGAACGCACTATGTAGTTTAAGCTGGCATCAAACTCATGGCAATTCTCCTGCTTCAGCCTCCCAACTGCTTAGATTACAGGTGTGCATCCCCACACCCAGAAGTCTTTTCCTTTGTAGTCACAAAAGCATGTAAAATTTTGCCAAATGCTCTGTCCAGATCAAAGAGATGATCATATGTGGATTTTCCCCCTTGATTCTATTTAAATGCTTTATTTTATTGGTTTATTTTTATACATTGAATCATCCTTGTATCTTTTAAAGAAATCCTACTTGATGTGATACATATTTTTTAAATGTTAGTACTTAATATGTCACAAATATATACAAAGGACCAATGAACACAATGATTCATATCAAGCTACAATGGGATTTCATGTTAAAACTGCAATGAGCTACCATTGCACAAATAGGATGGATATAATTTAAAATAAAAATAGCAAGGATTTAAAGAAGCTGGCACCCTTCTACACTGTTGATAGGAAAGTAAACTAGTACAAACATTTTCGAGATTCTCTTAAACACTAAAATTAGAACTCAAATTATATCCCCCAAAGTAAAAGATCCAATCAAAAATGAGCAAGAAAAATGAACAGATGCTTCACAGAAGTGTAAATGCCCAATAAATAAATGAAGAAATGACCAACATCACTGGCCATTAGAGAAATTCAAATTAAAGCAACACTGAGATTCAGTGTTACCCAATACTGAGATGATCATCATCAAGAAATCAAATAGTGATAAATGTTGGAGGGACTTCAGGGGAAAAGGAACACTTCTACACTGTTGGTGGGAATGTAAACTAATAAAGCCACTATGGAAGCTAGCATAAAGATTCTTGAAAGAACTAAAATGAGAAACTCCATTTGACCCAGTTATTCCTTTTCTAGGCATCTTCCCAAAAGAGGTTCTTTAAGAACACCATATTACAATGACACGTGCATGCCCGTGTTTACAGCAACATGACCCTCAATCGTTAAGTCTCGGGAAATTCCTATATGTCCATGGACAGATGAGAGAATAAAGAAAGTGTGGTACTTGTGTACAGTGGAGTACTACTTTGCCATAAGGAAGGATAAGCCTGAGTCTTTAGTAGGAAAATGAATGCATCTTGAGACCATAACATTAAGTGAAATAAATCAGACACGCAAGCTTCAATATTGCATGGTTTCTTTTACACCAGAAATCCAAAATACAAACAGAGCGCAAAATAGAAGAGAGATACTAGGAAAAAAGAGGTAGATCTTTTGCAAGGGGTAAGAGGACCAGAAGACAGAGGGGGCGGGAGCAAGGGAGGGAGGAAGGGTAAAGATGCATGACGTCCGTCCACCAGCTCCCCAGGAGCAATGTACTCATTATATACTGCAAACAAGGACTAATAAAAAAATTAAAACTGAAAAAATAAAAAGCTTGGAACTTTCATATACTGTTGGAGGGACTATACAGGGAGGAAAAGCATATACAGTGAATGTTTAAATCAAAATTTTTATTACAGGAAAAAAGTTATTACAGTAAAAGAAATATTGCTATTAATCCTTCTTAAAAATCTCTCTTTGCTTAGAACATATTTTCCCATCATTCTGGCCACTTCTGGGAGTAATTCTGGGAGTCCTTTTCCTTGAGTGTCTTCATGCGGGGAATGATGCTGGCAAAAGGCAGGATCATACAGACGTGATGTGTGTCCTCACCACCATCCGTACCTCATCTGGTACCATGTGCGTCTGGCTCTTCCTCAAGCTCAAAATGACCATGCAAGGTAAATTTTTAATCCACTCAGGACGTTGAGGCAACCTTGACAGTGCAACTAAGGAGGCTCAGGAAAAAGAACTGCAGGGTGGGATAAGTGTGTTCAAACCGAGGGAGAGAATTTTGAGGGGGATTCATGACAACGTGTCTTTTACTGTAATAATTTTTAAAATAATTTAACCTTTCACCATATTTTTAATCACATCTCATAAATAAGACTAGCATTGTGGAAACCACAATGTTCCTGGTAACAGTAATCATAACAGGGTAAAGGTGGACACAGCCCAACTATTCATCGGGAGATGAGTGGATAAATGTGATATGGTGTATCTGTGGAAGAGAATATCATTCAATCATGGAAAAAGAGTCAAGTCTGATGTACCTTACAACAGGAATCAACCTGGAAGCATTATGTTGAGAGATATAAGCCGAACCCAAAAGAGCAGCTATAATGATTTCACTAATATGAAATCTCTAGAATACAAAGACTCATGGAGACAGAAATTAGGATAGAAATTACTTCAGGTCGCTAGGAATCAAAAGGAGAGGTTTTCTTTAATGCTTGCAGGGTTTCTGTTTGTGGTAATAAAAAGTTTTGGAATTAGATTATTCAATGGCTCCAAACTATTATAAATATTATTAATGACATTTATTATATATCATGTAAAAGAAATGATTGATATATAGATATATATTAATACATATCTATATATCATACCAAAACAGAAAAGCCACATAACATTGCAGTTCAAACTTGCACTACCTTGGCTGCATTATAAAAGATAAGTGATTGTACTCTGGGCTTTGGGTCAAAGGTGAAAAATATAGAGAAAGAAAAATGAACCCATTGTCTTAATTTTAAAAATAAGAAAGAAATTACTCCACTATCTCACTGCCGTACTATTGCACAGTAGGATGATTACAGCCCCAGATAACGCAATGCACATTTTAAATAACTATGGCAGAGGATTTTTCAAACACCCTTACGACAACAAAAAAAGTGATAAATGTTAAGAGGAGAGGAATGTTAATTACCCTGATTTGTACAATGTGTATACATGTGTGGAAAATCACACTGTATGCCACTATGTGTTGGTAATCTTTTTAAGTAGGAGAAAAAAAGCATCCCAAGACCAGCTTTGTAGTGTGAGTGAAATGGGCATTTTGTTTAGAAAAAGTGAAGGAAAGAAAGAAAAAATGGTCCTGGGGAGATCTCCAGACCTTTAAGGAAAAGCTAGATGTGAGAAAATGTGTATGAGGTCCTGCCATCACCGAAACCAGAGACTATAGTGAGCCTTGCACTTTGTTGCCTAACTGGGCTGCTGGGCAGCTGATCTGATGGTGCTGGGAGGTTCTTCCTTTATACTCCTAACCCCCGTGCTCGTAGCCAAAGTGCAAACTTTGTCCTCCGCTGTCTGCAGCCAAGGTCAGGCTGTGAAGGTCAATGGAGGATCAGGAGCCTCCAGAGACTTCTGCTCAGGGGGTGTTGTCTCTCCTGAGACTCTGCGGGAAGACTGCCTCTGCCTTGATTTGTGCAAAGCACAAGCTCAGAGCCTGCCACACAGAGTAGAGCTCTGTGGCTGAGGAAAGAGGTTCTCCAGCATGAGGCGTTCCTGGATGTGGACGTGGGGCTGACAGTCTGGACACAATTTCCATCCTCCCTCCCACTTTGCTTTGTCAGTTCCTAGGACAAAAGTGAGTATTTTGCAGACATACAATCATGGCCAGTGAGAACTGTAAGGAGTAATGCAACATTCAACAACTTTTATTTTACGAATAAGAAAGAAAGCCCAGGAACAGGCACACCATTACTGGTCGTCTCCTCACTTGGAGTTCACTGCTTCTTCCAATCTACGCACTGCTCTACGGCATGCTGACTTCTGTCCTCATTACCATCAGATGCCTGTGGAAAAGAACAGGGCGATGGTTCTGCTCAAAAGGGAAACCACACTCCTATCTTGTACTCAGAGTGTGCTGTAAGAACGGCACTGGGCGGACGATAGCTCCCTTCTTAAATTTCAAGGGCTGTAGCACTTTCAGCCTCTGCTTGACCATTGCAACTATTAGGCTAATCTCTTTAGAAACATCAAAATCGGAACATTCAACATTGTTGGCTGAATGTTCTGTTGTCTCCATCAAGACATGAGATAAACTATGGCAATTAACATTGCTGATTGCTTGATTTTAAAATACTCGTATCCTTTATGGTTCTAAAAGAACATTAGAATTCACTATCTCTGTGAAGGAATGATTTCCACCTTGGCTGTCCTTAAAGACAAGGGCTGAGTCATCTCCTTCCTTGAATATGAAGGACTGTGAGCCCGGAGGAACTGTGTGCAATTCAAGATTCCAGAGTCAGCAATATTTCTTTCTTTGAAGGGACCCTCTCATTCTGTAACCATAGCAACACAGCTGAGGCACCACTGGAGGTGACGACAAGCAGGGGCGCTATAAAATATGGCAGGAGGTGTGTGGTCTGGCTGAAGCCATGGGGTCTCCAGTGGAGCGCTAACATAATCCTTCCACTTTTCTCAATTCTCCATGCCCCACCCCCCACAAATAAGATATGGGTGGTGGAAGGAAATGGAAAACATCAGCCTGTGTGGAAAGTAAAGACTGTGACATGAAAAGACAACAACTAAAGTTCTGCTTCACCTTTCCAAAACCTCTTCCTTAATTTTCAAGGTACTGAAAGATGCCACAACATCCCTGAGAACTTGTCTCATAGATGATGCAGTTGCCAATAGCAACCGATGTGTAAAGGAAGGCATTCAATTAAGGGCCCTCATAAAAGTCCCTAGAGCGGTGCCCCAAATCACTATATATCTTCACCTATTAAGAACAAGTTGGTGAGGGGTTTGTCAGAGACAGGAACTGCGTTTGACAGGATTTAGTCAGTATCTCAGGTCTCCTGCGCTGTGTTTCTGCTGGTTCATCTTTCTATATATGTTTCAGGCAAGACAGCCTCTAAGATACTGCAAGTGATGAAAGAAGTCCCGTGTGGTTTAGTTAATAAAGAATAGCACACTCCAGACAAGCTGAAATGAGCCCCGGCATCATCGCGTAGACCATCTGTGGCAGCCAGAGTCAGCGAAGAGCTCTGACTGCCGGTCTGCACCAGTTTCACAGGAAAAACCCACTGAGCCTCCCCAGCCAGCAGCCGGGCCAGTTTATTCCCAACTCCTGCACTGGACCGGAAGCTAACACCATACGAGGGGTGATCAAAATATGCAGTGTTTAAATTTCTTTTAAATTATGGGGAAAAGCACATTACCATTTATTCCCCTCAACACACTCCCCCTCATTTTGAAAAAGCTTATCCCGTTATTCTTGCCCCTTTCTGAAGCAGTTCTAGAAGCCCTCTGCTCTGAGTCTCTTTATGAGGGATGATCAAAAACCCAGTGAAAGCTGCTGCCAAGCGCCACCCGACAGAAAGGCAGGCTTGTACAGTTATTACAGGGTGTCCTCGTCCACCTGATTCACTGGATCTGGCACCAAGCAAATTCTGGCTCTTCCCCAAAGTCAATATGACTATAGAAGGTACACATTTTGAATTAATTCAGGACATCATGGCAGCCACATCAGTGCAGCTAAAGATCTTCATGAAAGAGGACTCCAGAACTGCTTCAGAAGGGGCCAGAACGATGGGATGAGTGTGGGTGAAGCCAGGTTGAGTATATGGTATTGGCAGGGCCGGGGGTGACGATAATGTGTCTTTTACTGTAATAAATTTCTTAATTTAAACATCACCATATTTTTCGATCATGTCTCATATGACGAAGAATTCTCATTTACCCTTCAGATCTCACAGTGTACAACTAGAATAATTATTTTTCTCTTCTTGTAGGTGCCTTTCCTAATAATTCCCAGATGACATTGATGGAGAATATTTCAGAGGTGACTGAATTTATTCTTGTAGGTTTAACAGATGCCCTGGAGCTGCAGGTCCCTTTGTTTATCATCTTCACTGTCATTTACTTCATCACTCTGGTTGGCAACCTTGGGCTGGTCGTGTTGATTGTACTGGACTCCCGACTCCACATGCCCATGTACTTTCTCCTCTGCAACCTCTCCCTGGTAGACTGTGTTTATGCCTCAGCTGTCTCTCCCAAGGTCTTGGCGGGGCTTCTCACAGGAGATAAGATCATATCTTACAAGGCGTGCGCTGCTCAGATGTTCTTCTTTGCAGCTTTTGCCACTGCTGAAAGTTTCCTGCTGGCCTCCATGGCCTATGACCGCTATGCTGCAGTGTGCAGACCCCTGCACTACACGTCCACCATGACAACTGCGATGTGTGTGCTACTCATCTCTGGCTCCTATGCCAGTGGACTCCTGCAATCTTCCCTCCACGTGGCTTTCACTTTCCACCTCTCCTTCTGCCATTCCAACGTGGTTAATCACTTTTTCTGTGACATTCCCCCACTGCTGGCGCTTTCTTGCTCTGATGTCTACGCAAATGAGATGGTGCTCTTCGTGATGGCAGCCTACAATGTTTTTTTCACTCTCTTTGTTATCTTGAACTCTTACCTATTTATTTTTGTTACTGTCCTGAGAATGAGCTCAACTGAGGGACGGAAGAAGGCCTTCTCCACCTGTGCCTCCCATCTCACCACTGTTTCCATCTTCTATGGGACGATCATCTTCATGTACCTGCAGCCCAGCTCCAGTCACTCCATGGACACAGACAAAATGGCGTCCGTGTTCTACACCATGGTCATCCCCATGCTGAACCCTGTTGTCTACAGCCTGAGGAACAAGGAGGTCAAGAGTGCATTCAAGAAGGTTGCCAGAAAAGCAAAGTCTGCACTGGGCTTAGTCTAATAATTATAAATTATTTTCAAACCAAGTGATATTTTCGTTGGGGCTCTATTATTGAGGAATTAATTGTTAATTTTAAACTTTTATTGTCTTTAATTTTTCTGAGCAACTTTTTTGCACTTGAGAAATCTCTTCAAGCTTTGAGAATATGAATAGACTAGAGGAAAACATGGATGTCTTTTACCAGAGATATAACACCTCTTCTATTTTAAGATCAAGATTATGATCCTAGCTACCGTAAGACCTCACACTGCCCCACACTAATGGTGTGATGTGCTCTGCAGAGAAACTTCACATGTTTATTTATGAGTAACATTTTTAATTCTTATAATTAAAAATAACTCTGTGATTCTTATATAAAGATTAGAGCTGTAGTTCTCAGATATCAGTGCTTCTGAGAATTGTCTTGAGACGTTGACATGATGTAGAGCTCCAGAATGTCATCCAAGATAATTTTATTCCATAAACTTTTGGAGGAATGCAAAGATCCATAGTTTGGTCCCTCATTATTGACATCCACTATATCTTGAGCTTAAATACAGTAAGAGCTCTAGTGGATTGCTTGAATAATGAGAGATACTATCCAATCTAAATCTATTTAGTCCCTGAAATTCTGAAATTAAAGACAGAGTTCAGAGAACAAGAATTCATCCAAAACTATAGACACATCTTCTCCTTATCTGAGTTCTTGCTAGCAGTTTAGCTATGCTTCACAAATGTATCAGGCAATATCTGTCAAATACACTTCTACAACTTTTTAATAAAAATGTCCAATGGATTTATAAAACTGGAAACTTGTCTGCCTTATGTCTGGAAATGGAGGAAAATGACCTCAAATCTCCCCCAAATTACTAACTGTAGTTGATTTCTAACAAGACACTGAACTCATGATCAACAGTGAGGGAAGAACAGGTAGGATACAAATTTATTAAAATAATAACTCAAATTTGTTAAAATAATATTGTTGGTTACTCAAAATAATATTGTTGGTTACTCAAAGGGATTCAACCAGACACATTCAAACACAGCCAAGATGAAGTTTCCTATAAGTTAAAAAAATGATCTCTGGAACAGAATCTAATGGCTACTATATAATTCTAAGGACCTCTACCAGGATTGCTTTTTCAGAGAAGTCATTCAACACCTAGTCAATGAGATGAATTGATTATTCAATAATTTAAATAAATTAAGATGAAGATGTCTGCATGACTACATGAGTTCATAAAAGAGTGAGAAGCAGTGGAATTGAGGCTGAGAACAAGAATCAACAACTGGATCTCTAATAGTTGATTACAGGACTCAAGGGCTGCTCCTTCCACGTGCCCAGAAAAAGGACATCCTCCCCTCCGTACTCTCTCTCCCCTATTCTGTTATAAACCATATACTTCTTCACTCATTAAGCTCAAAGCTTATGTCTAGGGTATAGCCCACCTGATAGCCTGCAGACTGTGAATAATCAGGAAATTTGAAAATAGAATCAGTTTGAATCAAACCAATCAAGACAAAAAAGGTCATGATGCTAAATTCTTATGAGAAACCCATAAGAATTTCTACTACATTGTGAAAATGGAGTGGAAGATAGTGACCCCATTCCTCTGCCGCCATTGGGCTGATGGTCAGAAAAGCAGATGCAGGGCATAGGAACCGGCATGAACCTAGCCCTAGTGCTGGATAGTAGCAAAGGCATTTTTTTGCATTCCTCAAAGAGAGCTCACAAATGGGAGATCTGTCACTCTCTCCAAAGCCAGATCAAAAGAACAAACCTGATTTTTTTCTGAGAACTTCTGATTAGAGAGACAAACATCTATAAAACTGATCACTAGCTACCTTACAACCATAAGAAAATTGTTTCATGAACTGTACTCTGAATAAATATCTTTAACTGTATTAATGCAACAATTAAGATCAAAGTTCCTACTGTAGCACAACAATGGTTGAAACTGTATAAATTAAACTCAGGAACACTGTTTGTAAAATGTGCATAATAACAGTATTTACTTCAGTGGGTTGGGATGACATTTAATGAAACAGTGCATTTAGACATTTAGGACAATGCTTGTCCTGTTATAAAGAAATAAATGTTAAATATTTTTTATTATTATACCTTTAGTAAAAGTGATAGAGAATCAAACTGTGTCAGACCTCTGTACCTCTTCCACTGCAGACCTTCTTCCCTTTTCTCCTTTATTTCTTAAGTTTAGTGAAATATACAACATGGATCTGTAGACAAGTTCACACCTATGCACTTGGGAACAGCTTTCTGGGGTCAAGGATCTTAGAGAGAAGTCCCAAGTTAGATTCCTGTGACTTCGTTCAACCCAGTCATTTAAGACACGTTTAGCACCATGACCTGAGCCACAGAAACACCTCATTTTTCTCTACTTGGGGTGTCAAATAAATATGTTGACAATGGAAGACTTTCATGCCCTTCTCATCAGCAATATGACAATGCTGGTGGGAAAAAAACTCGAATGAGATGAGTGATACCCTGTGAAACCATCATTGTATAGACCAGCATTTCCAAACTTTGTGATTAAGGTCAGTTGTGTGGATTGAGGAGTTAAAACTTTTAGAACTGATTCATGGCAATCCACTATGTGGTGTTTCAATGTTTTCTATAAGGATCAAGTTAAATTCTATCAGTAAATTATCCATTAAGCATCTGAAAATAAAGACAAAAATCTTCTTCCACTACTCTAAACACATAGAAATTATGTACCATGTATTTGAAAAATGCATACCTGAATTCAAAAATATATTCACAGATACCTGCAATTCAGAAAATACAAAGCACCACAATGGCAAATGAGGGTTGAGTCGGTATTCTACAGAGTATGTGATAGCAACAACCCTGGGGAAACAGAGAATGTACATGTACGTGACTGTCAGAGATAGCTTTCCCATGACTAGAGACTAAATTAAATCCTGAATCCCCACTTGATTTGTGTTCATAAACAGTCCTCATGTCTGCAATAAAGTAGAGAAATGCATTCACTTGATAAAGTCAGGACCAAATACCTCTGCCAAAACTCAAGCTCAGTAACGTTAAGCTCTGGAAACATCAGGAATTTAAACTGCATTAAACTGCAAAACCAATTGACAAACAGAGCTTATTCAATAAATATGAAACAAAATATACGAACACATGATGAGTTCTCAAACAGCAGTATGTTAAATATAAGAATCTTACCCATGAAATACAGCCAAACAAAGCAATAAATAGAATAAATCAGATCCAAGAGAAGATAAATATTGTCTATGAAGAGAAAATAAATCATAGTACAATATATAAACTTTAAAATAAGCATGATTTTAAATAGTTGTAATTATGGAAGAAATGCATCCACAAAGCCAGAGGAAGGAAAAAATGAAGGAAAAATAAGTACTTACAAATCAGCATAGGAAATATAAAAAAGGAAATAAAAGAGAAACCCTAGAAATGAAGTATACATTATCAAACAAATTTAATTGTTCAATGGATAAAATAAATATTAGTATAGATAAGACTGAATGCAGAATTAATGGAGATGTTAGAACTTTACAACTTTAAATATTGCTTAATACAAAAAGAGACAGAAAGCATAAAAGACAACTTAAGAGACAGGCAAAATAGATTGAAAGGCTCCAAAAAGGACTTACCAGGAATTTCAGAAGAAATAGCAGAGAACAGGAAGAAAATGTCAAATCGGAAACTAAGTTGATAACTGAAGAAACATTCAAGGCCTCTGCTTGAAGGACCATACCAATCTCTAAGAAGTATACTTTTTTAAAAATTAGCTCACATTGTTTAGAACCTGGACAAATCAAAGAGAAGGAAAAAGCCTTAGATGCATGCTACAGAAACAAAGTAATAATAATCAGAATCTCAGCAGAATTCTTACAAAAACCCTAAAGGTCAACAGAGAATGGATTAATATCCTTCAAATGATGGAGACAATTACATACTAAGCCCGATTTCTATACCCAGATAAACAATCATTCCAAGGTGATGACAGAAGGAGGACATCTTCACATTGAAGAGACTGAAAGGTAATTTGCTACTATTCACAGCTGCCAAACATCAGCTGATGCATTTCTGTGGCAAAAGTGAAGGGAGACAATCGGTGAGTTAGAAAGAGAATAGTGCTCTCGGTTCACAAGATTCTCTTTCTTTTGCTATCTTCATTTGCAGCAAGGATCATTTCTGTTATGATGTTTACATTGAGTAGACATGGGGGGATTTATTTTGCAAAGGACAGAACTTTAATCCAGGAATGTGTATTGGATGGGCTTCCCTCAAAAAGAAACCCAGAAGGATTTGAGTTTCAAGTGGTTTATTTTAGAAGTAATGACAGAATTAAATGGTATGGAGTGGAACAGCAAGTCAGGGAAAAGAAAGAAACTCACACAGGGTTGCAGTCTTTAATCGATAATATCTGCAGGGAATGTGATCACAATCATACTGAGGTCTACGGAAGTCCGAAACAAGCTTCAGAGTAACACCGCTTGCGGAGTGAGGAAGCTGCCGTTTATGTCTGAACTTCCCTCTGTCCTTTATTGACGGAGGCACTAGGGCAACTGATGCCCCTACACTTCTGGTCTGGTCCATCCGTGCATAGAGCAGACTTTTACAGACAAAATAAACCATCAGGCTTTTATGTGTGGATACTTCAATCAATAAGGACTAACACACACAGGGATGATGAACGCTGAGACTCTAAACCAAAGGAGATCTATGAATTGCCTGGAAGAGAATTCAGACTAATCATCTGAAAGTAGCTCAATGCAATGCAAGAAAACACAGATTATGCTGAGCGGATGGGAAGGGCATGACTGCTAACGGTTGTGGAATTTCTTTTTAAATGAGGACAATATTCTAAAATTGATTGTGGTGATGGTTACACAACTCTGTGGCCACTAAGAAACAATGCATTACACACTTTAAATGGGTAAGTTGTTTGATACATAAATTGCGTCTCAATAAACTGCATTACATAAAAAAATTTTAAAATTAAAAACATGAACACATAGAACAGTATTGCTTAGGGAATCAAATGCAGGAGTAATACACAAAACAGCCTAGGGTTAAGGTGTTTGAAGAAATGAAAAGACAGATAATAATCAAAAAAGAAATTATTTATTTAGAGGAAACAAGTGATAAAGTTGTAAGAATAAAACAATGTAGTCAAGATTTTTTAAAACTAGCAGAAATACAAGAAAAAATAATTTCTCAATAATAGAGAAATTTAATCCACTGTTTTCAGAATTTGGAATGTGAAATGAAAAATGATTAATAAGGATATAAAAGATGTGACTAACACTAAAAGAAAGTTGGTTTCAAATACATGTAGACTCTGGAGTGCAACAAACAGAAATTCTACCTTCTTTCAGTGGTACATGGGACATTTACAAAAATAAAATTCATCCTGGGCCACAAATGAAGAGGCAAAAAATTTTAAAGAATTCTATATCTTAAACCTGGTTCTCTGAATATAATACAACAAATTTATAATTCAAACATGAAAATATAATCTAACCCACTGCTAAATGTTTAGAAAACTGGTCCAATGTGTTAGACTAGGTGGAATCTTTATTTTCAATTTCCCTGGAAATGTTACTGCAAGACAGTAAAGGAGAAAAAATTGACATAACCCCACAGGAATAAAGAGAACAGGTATGAACAACAGGTAAGTAACACTAACTGATTTTGAAAAATGGTACAAAAATATGATTTGTAACTAGCTCACTACAAGAAAAACCATTTCCATCAGCCTACAAGAAAAGATCGAGTTTTTAACATATTTATTGCATAACTCGGGATGAGCACAGTAAAGGGAGATGTCAAGTATTTGGAGGAAGAAAAGAGTCAATCAAATTTATTGAAAATCTACATTGTTATTTTGAGGTTAGTGTACTTATTTAGGAATAAGGCAAATAATTACTGCACTGGTGTTATTAGAATTATAATGGAAGTACAGATATCAGATTTATAACCTGGCCATGATAGGAGCTGAAAGTTCTCTGACAGTTTATTTGGGGTGTATCCAGAAATACAGTGCCTTCTCATAGCAAAGACAGCAAGGATATGTACTCAAATAATCAATAATTGCATGGGGCCTGAAAGTATGAATATAAATATAAGCATAATATTCAATATAAATATGATGCCCATTAAAATATGGATTCCTAGTATAAAACCTGCTCCTGCATTAGAATTGGGAAACCACAAAACTATATAACAGAGACAGAATACAGTAGTGGGAGGAACAAAACCTACTACATAAATCGAGCAAACAAACAAAAGCTATAAAAAAAAAAAAAAAAGGAACCACACTATAAAGAAAATGAATCAAAAGTTATCTGGGCTGGGGATGAGCTCAGTGGCAGAGTGCTTGCCTAGCATGCACACAGCCTTGGAGTCAATTCCCAGTACTGCAAGATAAGTCATTAAATAAGGAATAGAATCCATGTGTATGAAAATATCACAATATAAAAATAAAAAGGACTTTAGAATAAGTGTAATTTGGAATCTCAGCAGAGCGAAGAAGGGAATAACATCTGTAAAACCCATAAAGGCTTTTACAGGCATCTATACCCGTGCTGCCCTATACCTTCAATAACATACTGGAGGTATGATGGCAAGGGGCTTCCAAGACTAAATCCTAGAAGGTATTGTGGCTTCTGACTTTATCATTTGCTTTGGAAACAACGGGTTCCATGTTAGGAAGGTACTTAAGCAGGATTCCAAAGATCCCCTTTCCATATATGTAAAGGTATATCTAGATACACAAATAGGTTCTCAAGAGAAAGACAGAGACAGAAAGACATGAAGCTTGTCCCATAAAGTACTCACTATATTACCTGCCCATGGAATTGAATTCTTAGAGTAGGGTCAGAGATTTAGGATATGGGAAAACTTTAATGAAGTGACTAATACCAAACAGAAAGATAAACACACACGTTTCCATGCTAACCTTTGTCCTTATAAAACAGTCCATCTCTGGGAGGGCCATTGGCTGCCTTCCTGCATGGGAATCCCTGGCAGTGTCTGGGGAAACTGCTGCCCCCGAGGTCCTGCACTCAACAGTATCGGACCAGGACCTCTCCGGAGAGTTCAGAAACATCCATTTGAAACAAGCATCCAGAGACTCTGTGAAAATCAAAGTTTACATAGAAAACACTTGCAAGTCTGATTTTCTTTCTCCTTTGACCTACATTAAGGCACAGAAGTTTATTTATCCTCATTTTTACTGATCTTCCTGGAATGTTGCTGATAACCCTTAGGTTTCAGCTCCTTGGGTCCCATCCCCTGTGACCCACTGCAAAGCCCCTCTGTGAAATCCTTGTTTTTGTTTTGAGCTTGTCTAAAGTAGGACATGGTAATTCTTGAGATGGTGGCACTTCCAGGAATTCCTCAAGGAGGTCATCCACATTCGTAAGTGTTAACACCACTCACATTTCTTGGCTTATTCAATTTTTTATTTTTAAGTTTGATTTTAAAAAAAAACTTTTAGCTTTCTCAAAGCAAAGTATGCTAGTAAGCTTAACTTTTTTTATTTAATCCCTGTGGGATTAATTAAATCCAGTCCCTGAAAATCATAACCAAGAAAAAGCAGAATTACTCCAAAAAACTACTCATTCCATGACAAATTCGGTCCACCACTATGGTATTTCTGAAGAGTTGCTTCACAAAATGTGAGACACAAGCAAGACGTTCCTGGACAGTTAGATATCTCCGTTCCCTTCATCTGCTTTCCCAAATGTTTTTTTATCTGAGAGAGAGCAAGTGATGATATGGGTGTTAATGTCTCCCATAACATGTCCATGCACTTAGGCATGGCCGTTCTTTGACCAGGATGCAAAGCCAAGTCAGGGCCATCCGAAAGCCCCACTGGTTTATTTTGTTGCAGTGTGGGTGCGGCATGAACGTGCATGTGAGTGGTTACGGTGTACTAGCTTTCTTGTCCCTGAGATGCAATACCCAGCACTCACAGCTGGAAGAGAGGTTTATACAGCTCTTCAGTTCTGTCTGATTGGCTGCTCCGTGGCAGAATAATCATGGTAGAAGGGGGTGGTGGAGTAAAGCTGCTTAGCTCATGAGAGTGAGAAGGCAGAGCAGAGGAAGACTGCCCGAGCAGAAGGGGAGAGGAGCCACAGAACCTAAGCTTCCAAATGTGTCCTACCAATCTCATAGGTGGTTCCCAAAGCCAGTCAAGGTGAGACTCCACCCTGTTTCCATATCCCACCAGCCTTCAACTTGCCACCTAAATACAGTAGAAAATTCATAATTTGGACTAATAGAATACAATTATCCCACCTACCCCTGGAAATGCAGTAATCCTTCATCAGTTCCAGCATTTTCCAGAAGCCCAAGTCAAAGTCTCTTCTCAGACTCAAGGCAAACCCTTAACTGTGAACCTTTATAAATATCAAAACCAAGTTGCATAAGTCCAAAGTACAATAACACAGGATATACACTTTCTTTCCAAAATAGAGGAATAGGGGATAGAAAATAATCAGACCAAAGCAAGATCAAAACACAGCAGGGCAAACATGAACTCCTGTAGCTCCATACCTGACATCAATGACACAGCATGGTAAAATGTAAATTCAAAAGGACTTGTGTGTCCCACACCTATGACCTTATGGGTTGCTGCCCGCATGGTCTCTCTCTTGGGCTGGCTCCATTCAAAACCTGCAGCTTTCCATTGTAAAAGATATTCTACATTGCTGGCATCTCCAACGTCCTTTGGTCATCACTACAACTTTCATTTCATTCCCACAACTTTATGCGTTACCTTCCCAAGGGCTCCTTGCCTTTGAAATCTGGATGGATACATCTCTGCCCCCACAGCTCTTGCCTTTTAACTGCTGATAAAACCAGTATCACATGGACAATGCCAAAATCTGCTACCAGTATAGACTTTAGTCAGGCCCCCTCAGACCATGGCTACAGCAGCTTTCTATGTACTGAGATATCTGAGAACAGTGAAATAAATCCTGGGAAACCAGATCCCTATGTGGCCCTTCTCAGGCAAAGGACTAAGGAATTCTCTCAAGTGAAAGGTTGAACTTTTGCACCTCTGATTTTATGATGAATGTGGCCTTGTTAATTCCCAAGATTCTTCAAGGTAACTTTTTTATTTTAAAGAGAAAAGAACAAAAACAAATTAACAAACACAAAGACATAAACAAAACAACATAAAAACCATGAAAATGATACAGAATTTCAAACAAAGTGATAGGAAATTAACAATGATTATTGCATTACAAATTGTTATCTTCAAATTGATTACTCAGATACACAAATATAGACATTTAAGATTGATCAAACAATTAAACATTAACATTCCTTTCAATGAAGCAATAGAAATTAGTAGTATAATTATCTTAGCTATCTTGTGTATCTTCCTTCTCTGTTTTCTCTTTTCCCTCATTCCAGTTGTTCTTTCTTTTTGAGTAGTTTCTTTCCCTTTCACACTACCTAGAGTATCTCTTTCAGATATTCTTTGCTTTCAGGCTCTAACACTAGGGAGACAATACGATGTTTACGCAAGTGAGTCTGATTCATTTCACTTATGAGTATGGTCTCTAGTTGCACCCACTTACCTATAAAAACATTGAGTTTATCTGTCTTTATAACTGAGTAATATTCCATAATATAAAAATACCACAACTTTTTTATCCATTCCTCATTTGGTGGGCATTTGAATTGTTTCCACAATTTAGCTATTGCAAATTGTGCTGCTATAAATAAACATGGGTGCACGTATATCACTGTGGTATGATGTTTTCAGTTCTTCTAGAAAAATACCCAAAAGGGAGATAGCTGGGTTGAATGTGACCTCTAATCCTAATTTACTGAGGAATCTCCAGACTGATTGTCACAGTGGTTGCACCAGTCTACACTCCCACCAGCAATGGAGAAGAGTTTCTTTCTCCCCACAGCCTCTCCAGCATTTGTTATTGGTTGATTTCTTTATGATAACCATTCTTCTTGGTGTGAGACAGAATCTCAGTGTTATTTTAATTTGCATTTCTCAAATGACTAATTTTCCAATGATGTTGAACATTCTTCTTGTCCTTGTACAAAGTACTTTGTTCTTTTTCAGTGGTGCTGATCTCTTCCACAGCTACAACTCCTTTGGTCCCAACTTTACACGTGGTTCTTTCTGGGCCAAAGTTTAAATATTTCCACTTTTTTTTTTTCCCCCTGATTCTCTCTGTAAGTCAGAGACAGCAGCCAGCACTACCCATGGCACAGCCTGAATGTTAGACTGGCTTGAAGTTTACTCTGCCAGATTAATTAGTCCATTAACCTTCAATACCAGTCTCCTGCAAAGTCTCAGGACATAAACAAAATATACAAAAATTTTCTTGAGGAATGTAACACTGCCAATAGGGTACGTGTTCACAACTGAAACATATTGCACCTGGTCGTTACTGTCCACGCTCCTATCAATCTGTGTTCTTTTGGGCTCCAACTAGAATCACTCATCAAGCTCTGTTTACAGGAGTCTAAGGAATCCCTAGCCCACATCTCCAAACCTTTCCCAACTCCTGCAAACCAGTTCTAAAGGTTTTTAAACCACAGGTTCAGATACAGTCATGGCAAAGACCCCACTTCAGTACCAATTTTCTATCCTCTTCAGCTTTCCTATGGCTAAAGATACAATGCAAAACACTCACAACTTAAGAGAAAATTTCAATGTATGAAATGCTCATACTTTCAATGTATGATCAGCTGGCTCTGAGCCAGGGACATCCTGGCACAAGGCAGGACAGAGAAGCTGGTTAGGTCATGGTGACCAGGAAGTAGAGCAAGGGAACAGTGCCAGAGAGGAATAATTAAGGGACCATACATACACATCCCAAGGCCACGACACTACAGCCCACCCAGACACACCTGGAAGTATGAGTCACTAAACACAGGACAGGTCCAAAAGCCAGGGAAATCAAGACTCCACCCCATGTGTCAAAGGGTTTTATTCCTCTCCCCAAAAATGTGCTTATCCTGAATTCCTGCCCACCTACTACTTGAAGGCAGAGTTATTAGAGAGGTATTGAAGTTCCAAGTAAGATCAATAGGGTGGACTATAATCCAGTATGATGGTGGCCTTCTAAAAAGAGAAGAAGAGACACAGACATATACACAGTGAAGAAATACCAACGGCAAACTGGGACAGACATAGGGTAATTCT
>NW_004955511.1:3020725-3042796 GCF_000276665.1 Chinchilla lanigera | reverse complement strand
TTTTTTTTTTTTCTCACAATAAATACATCAGTATAGTCACACCCAAGCTTAAGGGAGCTATTCTAGGAAGCTATAAATGTCCTTCCTGTCTCCTATTAGACTTTATCCCTAACCAAGTAACCACTCTGCGCCTTATTCCTGCAGGCTCTTTACCGGTGCTTCAGGTCGTGTGTGCATGGCTGGCGATATAGCTCAGTGGCATAAGCGCCTGCCTGGCAAGTGCAAGATCCTGAGTTCGATTCCCAGTACCAAAAAAAAAAAAAAAGGAAGGTTGTGTGTACAGTGATAAGGAATGTGATTAACTGTGACTGGCTCCGCCCTGTGACAAAGGTGGTTCTTGCTGCTCTGGGAAACAACACTCTCCTCCGATGTTTGCTTTATAGTACCCCTTGTGCAGCTGTTCTCCAGATCACACTACAGATCCATGCTATTGTTTTAAATCAGTTTCCATGCTATAGTTTTGACTATGTATAAAATCACACAAACATATTTTTCCAATCCTTTCTCACTTATACTCTATTTATATTTCCTCTTATTTGAAATTTCTCTGTATATTTCAAATGAAAATTGAAAACTTTGGAATTTTCCTGATGTACAAAAATACAGTAAGGAATCTAAAAATTAACAGAAGAATACAACTATGCATTAGAACAATCAAGAGTTTTGTAAACATCTGAGATGGAAAAATGTCCATAACTGAAGCACATTCAGATTTTACTTCAATTTTATTGTAAATTAAGAAATCCAAAAAAGACAATAGAAAAAAAATCTATAAAATTTTAAACAAAGGAAAGAAACTGCTCAAAAGGAAAGAACTGGAATGGATGAAAGGAGAAAAGAAGAAAGGGAAAAGAAAAAAAATATATATATATACAAAAGATAGTTAAAATATACTACCGGTTTCTTTTAGTTCATTGAAAAAAATGTTTTGTGCTTATATTGTTTGATCAACTATGAATGCCTACATCTTGTAACCTGAGCAACTACTTTGAAGATAACAATATGCAATATATTAACTATTGTTAATCTATTATCTTGTCTTCAAATTCTATATCATTGCTTTTATTGTTTTTCTGTTTTAAAAAATAAATTTTTGTGAAATATTTCTATACCCAGTAATACCAGCTCTCCAGGTGCTGAGGCAGGAGGATTACCGTGAGTTACAGACAAGCCTGGGCTACATAGCAAGAGCCTGTCTCAAAAGTAAATAAATAAATAAACTTGAAACAATGAAAAGGGCTATTGGAGAAAAGATGCTAAGCTCTGCACATATGTGTACAAGCTCAATTTTTTAGTCTTATATGATGCTGAAAGTACACATGGATTCCACACAATTCCTATCAAAAGTCCCAGAAGAACAAAGAAGTGAAAAGACAAAAGAATGTTAAGAACAAACAAAGCTACACTGGAGAAAAACCTGTATCAGAAGAGAAAAAAGTAATATCACAAAGTACAGGTGATAAAATATATTGCGTCTTAATCAAATTAGGATCGGAAGGGCACCAGAGATCCCGCACAGTGGGTCAGAAGCAATCACTAATAATAGCTCACTGTTCCGCCGTGCTGTTTGTGTTAAACATTGTTCCATGAACTCTATACTTAGTGACTCAGAGGGTCCTCTCTCAAGGGGCTCTTACATCGGTTTTGTGGAGGACAAAATTAAGACACAGAGATTAAATAACTTGCCAAAACCATGCCAGTATGTGCTGGAACATGAATTTAAACATAGGCAGTCTGGTGCTAGTGTCTCTTTCTTAATCAATTATTATATTGTCCTACCTACTATGTGCATCTGATTCATTATCTGTAAAACAGAACAAAAACCACAAGGACCTGCCTCTGCAGGTGGTGGTGAGACTTAAATAAGTTATTTTGTGAAAGTACTGAGATAAATCTCAGCACAGAATACAGATGTGTATATAGTTAACTTTATTTCAGATTAATTAGTAGTAGCTCCAGGGCAATAGAATCATAATTTTTAAAGTCAATTCCTCACTGCATATATATGAAAATTTACTTCTGATGCACTGAGGATTCAAATATTTTAAACAGTGAAATAAAATTAAAAGTATAGAACATTTTTCATATCTCAGCATACAGAAACATTTATAACCAAATGATCACAGGTCAGATTCTATAAAAATACTGGTAATGTAGCAGAATAAAAACCTAAACTAAAACCACAATAAGAAAATCTATTTTTTTGTTGTTGTTGTTTGGTTGGTTTTTTCCAGTACTGAGAATCAAAATCATGACCTCGCACTTGCCAGGCAGGCACTGTGCCGCTGAGCTAAATCCCCAGCCCCAATAAGCAAATCTAAAAGCAAGTGAACTTTTACAATTCAGCAAAAAGTAAGGCTGGCATAAGAAAAATAGATTTTGAACAATCAAAACTGAAACATGTAAGATCAAACAAACATATAAAACCCAATTTTGTTACTATTCAAATAAATATAAAGTTAAATCAAAGTGAGATACCAGTTTGGGGTTACAAACTTCCAGAAATGAGAAAAAGAAAATCTTAGTGTTGTTAAAGCTACAAAGAGAGAAATATCCCCAAATATCCTGGGGGACATATAACTTCCTATAAAATTTTGCAGAGTACAATTTGGTAATGTGTAATGAAAGACTTGAAGAAATGCATACCACTGGATTCACCAATATTGCTTTCAGGAATTTTTTCTTATAAGCTGAATATGTGCATAAAGCTGTTGAAGGAATTTTCATCACGATTTTCAATGTAATGGTTAAAATTTTATCCACCTAAGTAGCAGCGGTAGGGGGATGTTCCTTACTTGGGATGTCCCCATGTAACGGAACACTGTGAAATATTTTTTAAATGACATTGTAAAAAGCTCTTTAACAGACTGGGAAATCCCATGAAAAAGTAAATTGCAGAGCAGCATTGCATTGTGATTCCATTTGAAAAATAATTATATCTATTCATAAAAAATTAAAGACCATAGCTCAAGATATTAACAATAGGTATTTCTGGTTTTGTGGAATTGTGGATCTTTCTGTTTGTGGCTTATGTTTTCTGTGTTTATAAATTTTACAGTAACCATACACGTGTTTGCACTTCAACAATGACTTGGAAAACTCCTTTATTGACTGGTACTTCAACAGAACGTCAGGAAGCAAGCAAAGCAGAGTGCTGAAGACAGGGATTTTGCAATAAGAGCTGGGTTTGAAGCCCTGGCTCCCCGTTTGTTAATTTAATGTTCACCTTGGCCTCATTACTTGGTGTTACCCAATTCACTAATACAAGTGGGGACATGATGTGGAGTTCCTAAGGAATGTATAAAGATTGACTATTTCAACTGTATAATGTTCCTGAGACCCAGCAGGGGTGTGGGGCCGGTGGCTGCCCTACGGCCTCTTCTCTCTAAGGGTACGTTACCCTGGGATGCTTAACCTAGCGTGACATACTCTCAGACATTGCAGTGGCTCTGCTGAAATTTGAATAATAAGAAAAAAAAACTAAAAAGGAAAAGAAAGAGAACAAAACAAAATAAAAGGGAGATTCCAGTAAAGGAATTGTAATTGTATGCTGTCAGCAACAAATATGGAAAATTTTGACTCAGGAAAATATACAAAACTGATTCTGTTTTGTATGGACATGAATATCACATGAGCAACATTGCTTCTACACAGGAAAAGTGCAGACGCCTGAGGCATAGCACACCTGATCTGTGCACCATGTGATATATGGTACCCAGAGTCCCGGATCTGCTGGGACAAAACATGGTAGGGTGATGGCATGGAAAAATTGCACATCTATATCAAGATGAGGTTATACCTTAGAAAAAAAAGAGTCCCTCAAATCAAAATTCACATATATATGAATTCATATATATATTCATATATGTATAAATTATAGATGTTTCCCTTTCAGAAAGGATGCATTAACATGGCTCTGATAGTGTCCCTAAACCAAAGCCAAACTGTGCATGATCCTATGCCCACAGATGAGGGACGTACTCTCCTTCTGGAATAGTTTGTGAACTCAAAACTTACCCTGCGACAACTATTTACCTTAATAGCAATGACCACTGTGTAACTTAATTACATTCTTAGGAGACATCTGATCTCTCAAGTAGACTGTCAGTCCTGGATCTGCCGTGTACCAGATTTAGATTCTGGGGAAAGTTATGCATCTCGGGTTATTACTTTAAAAGGACACAGTAAGGCGACTCAGAAGACTTACTGTGAGATGATCAGTGAGGTGCATTAAGTGCACCGCCAGACTTGTAGTGCGTTTTTCTCATTTCCCTTCGCGGTCTCTGCCCCGACTCTGCCGGGCACTTTCAATTCCTTGCAGTGACCACTTGCTCTGGGGATGCTGCATCATCCAGTCCGTCTGCCTTTGACACTTTGGTCAGCTGAACACCCTAACTCCATCCTCCTCCTTCGGCAGAGCTCTGGTGAGACATCATCCACCAGATTCTCACCTCTCTCCAACTCTAGTGTTAGACAGGAGGTCTACTGACCATCGGCCTGAAACCCTCCTCCTACCCCCACTGTAAGGCTATCGTGCTAATCAGCAATTAATGAACCAAGCAACCATTGTTTGAGAATGTGCTGTTAAGGCCCTCTTGGGCTCAGCTACATAATGGATGTAAGAAACTTAAAAGATACAATGGACAACTAACTTCATCTTCCTAAAAGAACACAACATGTAAGCAAAGAATTTAAATATCTTCTAAGGAACTAATTCCTAAACCGTGTTCCTAGAACAGGAAAACTTCATGTCCCAGAAATGAAAGCTTTTTAAGTAATTTGAAATACTTTCACATGTTTCCCCAAGGATTAGTAACATCAGTTAGCCAAATAATGTGTTGCAGTTCTCCATGTAAAGGAACCAGTTTAATTTTGCATCAAAAATTTTCACTGTATGATACATTGTTTTCCCATAAAAATCATTAAAATGCATATGGGTTAATGATGATACTTGAAAGAAATGAGTAGAACTTTGTGTTTTACTTTATTATTCTTAGAAAGAAAATCAAAATCGAATCAATCAAAGAAATGAAGTCTCTCTCCCCATCTGAGAGCGGCTGCATTCCTTTGGCCCCACAAGGAGATCACCAAGGAGCACACAGACTTTTCTGTTGAGAAGCTGGGCGCTCTGGCCCCATGGAGGGAGCGTCCATACCAGAGACCCAAACACTTTCTCCTAAAGGTAGGCAGGGCCTCCAGCTTTGAGCTGTGAGTGCCTCCTGCATGGACAGTGGACAATGTGGTTACCTGCACATACCCAGACACCCGGGGTCGCGGTGCTCTGACACTCGGGAGACAGATGTCTTAGAAACCGGAGACTGGGGAGGACATGCGCGAGGATGTCCTTAGGATAGCACTACCATAGAATAGATCTGGCTCTGCCCAGAAGACCCATGATCCCCTCAGCAATCAAAATAAATCCTTTCACATTTACTCAGAGTCCAGCCTCACCTGATCTAGTCAGGTTATTCAGTGTCCTCTTTAAAAGTAATGGGTCCCAAAGGGCAGGATTTTCCCAGTAGTTCTTCTTTGACTGAGCCCAACTAGAGAAAATACTTGGAAAGAGGTTCCAGAGTCTTCCATGAAGGCTCAAGGGGCCACGACGCTCTGCTGCATGGTCACTGCAGGCAGCGGCTCCCTGGAGAGTCCAGGCAGTGTCTTCGTCCCTTTCCTGGGCCCAACAGGGACCCCCCAGTATCTCACTCCAGACAGACTCCCTGCGAGCACTGCTGCAGGCTGGCCTTGTGTCCAGCTGAACCTCACAGGGCCCTGTGGCCCGTGACCCCCACACCAGCCCAGCAGTTGCAGGCCCGCGGTCCTTCGTGGCTGGCTGTGCTGTTTATTTTCGCTCATGGTATTCAGAGGATTCAGTATTGAATCTTGTGTGCTGTTCTACTCTCTATCTTATTAATTACAGTTCTGATCTTATTACTTCTTTCCTCCTCTTGAATTTGGTTTAAATTTTATCTCATTTTTCTAAGACCTTGAGAAGCATCATTAAAGTATTTATTTGCAGTCTCCCTGATTTTTTATATAGGACTTATAGCTACAAACCTCCCTCTTAGGACTGCCTTTGTTGTATCTCAGAATCCTGATGTGTTGTACTTCTGTTTTCCATTTCAGAACTTTTGAAATTTCCACTAAATTTTTTCCATCATCTACTGGACATTCGAAAGTGAACAGTTCAATCTGCATGTGTTGTTGGAGACGGTGCCGGTTGGAGCGGGAGTCCTGTGGGTGTGACCAGGAAGGACGTATCTTTATCCCCAGCTTCACCTTTCTCACGCTGCTTTCTGGCACCATGGTGTGAGCACCTTTCCTCTGCCATTTCCTTCCAGTTATCTCGGCCTAAGAGCCAAGCAACCATGGACTGAATTCTCTGAATATTATGAGCCAGAATAACCCTCCCCTCCTTCAAACTGCAGCTGTGTTTGCTCTGTTGTCTGGAAAGTGATTAATGCACTAGAGTAGCCCAGTCTTATCACAAACCCCTTCTCCGTGTGACTTTTGATTATATCACTCTTCATTATGGTGGGTGCTGGAAATCTCTTCTCCAAAGCGAGCCTGCCATGCAGGAGTAAAACCCGACAGTATATTTGCAGCTTATAACTCTGGTTTTCTGCGCGGGAAATGCTCCTAGTCTCTTTATCACTGGGGCTGATGTCCTTTCCAGGCCTACTTTGTGCTTTGGATTCAGGATCTTCTCTCTAGGAGCCAGGCTCAGTGCTCCAGCCTGCTTTATTCCTTTGTCTCCACAGTCTTCTCTTTCTCTATGAATTTTAGTGCTCCTATCAGCAATTTCTGGAGCTCTTTCTTATTTATTTTTTGGGGGGTATCGGGAATCGAACTCATGACCTCAGGCTTGCCAGGCAAGCGCTTATGTGGCTGAGCTACATCCCCGGCCCACTGGAGCGCTTTCTCTCCCCTTGCTAAGTAGTTGTCTTTCAGTTGTCTCAATTCCTGGCCCCAAGGAAGCTGTGATGTGCTACTGGTTTCTATTCCACCATCTTTGCTACAGCATTTTTCAACAGATGGATCTATGTCAGGCACTTTTGATCATCCTGAATATTTTAAAAACCGAAAGTGAATCATTGTTGGGATCAAATGAGATTTCTTTAAGGTATCTGTAAAAACAGAAGAGAAAAGGATAAAGGAGCCCTAAGGCACATCAAAATTTGAGTGTTAGGATAAAAATGAGAATCCAGGTAAGAAGCAAAAGAAATGAAAAAGAAGAGAAGCAAGTCTGTGGTTTTTTGAGGTGTTTGTTGTTGTTGCTGTTGATTTTTAAAATAAGGTATACAACCTAATGTTATAGCAAACATATAAATAATGAAATGTTTGCTATCGTGAAGCAAATTAACATGTCCATCACCTCACATGGTCACCTATCCCCCTTTTGGTGGTAAGAGCAACTAAAATCTATTCATTTAGCAGGAATCTCAAAGACAGTACTATTTATTAACTGTCTGAGAAAGCTTAAATGCCATCTATATGCTGGTGATTTATAAATTCATTCTTGCAACCATAACTTTTTTCTATGAAATCCTGGTTTAGATAGCCAGAGCATATTTCAATGCAACATAGCCAAAGCCTAATTCTTAATTTTCTCCACCATATTTGATTGTGTTATGCAATTTTTTTTAGTAAATGACTCTCATTATTCCACTTTATTAGGAAAAAATAACATACTCCAATAATGGACTTCCAGAGAAATAAATAAGGAAAACAATTCCATTCACAATAACATAAAAAAAAAAATGATATGTAAGGATCACACTTGCAACTTCTCTGAACTTCTACCCCAAATATAGTCTGTGTGAAATTTTATTGGCTTTACATTTAAAATACATCCAAAAAATAATTACTTGCCTACATTGCTACAATAGATGCTTAAAAGAGTCCTGAAGCACTCCTATATAATATGTCATCTTCTCCTTGTAGAAAGAGCTATTCATTTAAAATGCAAGCCTGCTCAAATCCTCCAAGGGTTTCGCATCCTGCTTAGCACAAAATCAAAGTCAATCATATGGCCTATCAACCCCTCAACATCCCTCAGCATCCTTGACTTGTGTAACTTCTGACTTCGCCTCCTTTCTGTCACTTTCTGTTGCTCTCCCCTCCATGGGGAGCCTCAAGGTGAACAGTCTCCCTGCTGTTCTGGGAAGAGCAATGGAGAACATGGTAAGACAGACCTGAGTAGGTACAGGGCATGGGTGCCATGCTGCCTGGGTTTGACCCCTGGCTGTGCTCTTGCTAGTTTTGTTACCTTGGGTAATTAATCCTTTAACCTCTCTGTGTATCAGTTTCCTTTCCTACAAGTTGTATGCAGTAATGGTATCACCATCCTAAAATTTCGCTAATAATACAAATCGATCAAACCATGTAAGCTATCAGTAGGGATTAGCCGTCATCAACATTGTCATTATTCTGATGATCATCACTACCATCCCACCTCTGTAGCCATCATCATTTTCACTATCATCAGTCACTGCCATGACTGTCAGCATTCTGTCACCACCACCATCACCCTCATCACCACCCCCATCACCACCATCTTCCTCAGTCATCTCGCTCATCCGTGTCACCACCCCATCACGAGTCTCCTCTGCCCCATCCTGCTCCTCCTAGATTTCTGAAGACTCTCATGTTTTCTATTCTGGGAAGAGCTGTTAAGCCAAAAGGAATCAGGACTTGATAACTTGGGAAATTCCTAGCTTATTTAGATTGCAAAAGATGCTGAACTCAGGAGATGCACTGTCAAGAAAGTGTGCTCAAGAGAAAAAGCCAAAGATATGGCTGGATAATACTTTCTTAGTGCTTTGGGAAAAATAAATGTATGAGGGTATTCATCCACATAGAGGGCTGTGTGGACATTGGGCTGTGTGACTCACGAATTCCCTCAGTCATCTCAGCAGAAGCCAGACACAGAGAGGAAATTATCTGGGAATGATTTGTAGAGGAACCTCCAGTCTAATGGGGTAAATCCCTATGACATACATGGGAAACCCATGAGGCTTTTGGGAAAGTAGTATCAGCAGAAACTTTGACTGCTTATATTGAGAGATTTAGAAATGAGAAGATGCTATCAGACTCCCAAAATTCTCCAAACAGGAAAAAGCCTGATAAAACTGTGCAGGTGAAAAAATATGTGCTACCCTTCCTGGAAAAAAAAAAAACAACAAGTATGACCATGGAGACGGAGCCAGGGGCTAGACAAGGACTCTTTGGACCCCTGGGTGAGAAATCATGGGCCAAAAGCTGACTTGACAGTCCAGGGGTGCAGCTCTGCCCTCCAGAGATTATTCTCAGGTCTTGAACTAAAGGAGTTTGCCTTGTTTGACTTCAAATTTTCTCTTGAGCATTTTTTTCTTTCTATTTTCTCTTTTTTGGAGTACAAATGTCTGTAACAATTACCTATGCGTATCCCACTATTGTATTTTGAGAGCATTTTATAGCTTTTCAGGTCCAAATATGCAGAGTAATCCTATCCCAGAGTAGTTCATACTCAAGTTTCAGACAGATCTTGATTTGCATGATTTACATGATGAGGTTTAGGAATTTGAGCTGATACTTAGATGGGATTTTGGATTTGAGTCGATGCTGTAAGGGACTGAGAGCTTCAGGACATTGGTATAGATGAACACACGTACTTGTGATGTTTTATTGCAAGCAATAAACCTCCTCCTTATTTAGGTTCATCCTCGTGATATGGTTGGAATGCAAACATGGAGGTGAAATGTTTTATATTCATGTGGGAAAAAAACCACCAGAAGGTGATTTCTCATCAGAAGCCAGTAGACAATGGAATGGCAAATTTTAAAAGATTTTTAAAACCATTTTTAGAATTATACACCCAGTAAAAGTGTTTTTAAACTAAAATTAAAAATGAAAAAGATTACTTTTAATTTTCTTTAAAACAATGAGCTGTTTAAAATAAAAATCTACAATGGAATTTATGCATAAAATATGGTACAATAAGAACATAAATATGGAAGGGCTATAAACCCAAATATGGTTTGGAAAGTTCACAGCATATTTACTATAGTAGCATCATAGTAATTCATAATAGGCTGTGAAAAGAAATATAATTCAAAAAATATAACTAGAAAGCCAGTAGAGGAGATAACAATGCTCTAAAAATCCAAAGAGAAGTTGGAAGAGAAGCAACAAAAAGGAAAAACAAATTAATATAGAAAACACATGGAACAATAATCTTCTACATCCCAATCACACTTAATTTAAAAGAAAAAGAATGGGTTATATGCTTTTTATAAGACCACCACTGTGTGTGAGTATGTGTGTGCAGAAACCACAGGAAAAGCAGTATATAACATGAAATATTTATAGAAAAGTATGAATATTAACATCAGCCAAAGTGAAATTGTAAACCAGGAATATTTGCAGCAATAAAGAGTGCTGCTTAATGGCAAAATGGTTCATTTATCAGTGAGACATAGCAATGCTAAGGATGTGCACATCTAACAGCATAGCTTAAAACACAGAAAACAAAACATCATCAACAGTAAAGCAGTATGGAAAAAACCATAATCATCATTGTGGATTCTGGTCCACTTCCATCAGTAATTGATGGTATTAGTAGACAAAACTATGCAAAGATAGCAAAGACTAAAAGCATACTATTAGTTACCTTAACCTTACTAACTTCCTCCAACATCTACAAAATATATATTTTTTTCAAAACATGTGGGATATTACAATAAAACATATATTGTGGAACCAAAAAATATCAGTGATAAAGCTTATCATCCAGGCTTAAAATCCAGCAGCTTGTAATTAGCATCAGCTCCTTATTTAGACCATAGTAGACAGCCCACTGCAAAGGGTGAGGAACGCAAGGCCCTTGCAGTCACTAGTCCACAGCAACCGTGAATCCAGCTGGACATGTTGGTGGTGTCCACTGCTCTGGTAGTCAGAATGGTCCTTTATCACAGCCCAGGAGTGCTTTCTAGGACTGATTTCCTAATTCATAATTATTGGAAGATATTGGTTCCATTCTCTGGATCTCTCCTCCAAGAAGTTCTTTTCTTTGTATAAAAAATGGGCTTTTTGATGATTGACAGAAAACATATGTTCCTCTACTTGTATATTAGATAAGTGATATCAATTAGATAGATAGATAACATAGATAGATAGATAGACAGACAGACAGATAGGCAGATAGACAGAGAGATAGATAGATAGATAACTGATAGATTGATTGATTAATTTCTGGCCCACGGTTAGCACTTAACTAATGTTAACTATTACTTATAACTACTACTTAAAAGCACAAACTTAACACTGAATCCTTCCATACAATCCTTTGTACAGAAATTGCTCAACTAATACTTCATTATGAGGCAACGGATTGCTACTATATTTTCATTCTTACCTTAATACTATAATAAACAACTTGGTTCTGGTTGTTCTCTGTTGATCCCTAACTCTTGAAGTCCTTCTGTGCCCAACTCTTTCCCCCAAGAGGATGACTGCAGGGGACAGAGTCACCAGTATCCCTGGTCCTCTTGCTTCAGGTGGGCTTGGCCAATGGGAGACAGGGCAAGGCGTGGACGGCTGGGAGCAGAAGGAGGCCTGCTAACTACCTTGCTGCTCTGCCTTGCGTGGTCTCGTTTCCATCGGTAGCTGCCTCCTCCCCAGAGCCACAGTCCTTCCCACTGCTTTCCACTGTGTGTCCAGCTCTCTGTGGTGTCTGATAAGTTTGTGCCATTTCTTCCCTTGAAAGTCTAAGAGCAAAAGGGGCTTCCTGCTATTGCTAGTGTGGAACTGCTGGTTTGCTGACCCACAGCTGAGGCCAAGAATCCCTTTGCTACATTTTCCAAGAAGTTAATACCGGTTCATCAAGCTATTTATTTCCAACTGATAGTGGTATAGAGTCTTATACTTGCCGTTTTGTACTACTTTTTGTTCATTTACATCTATATTTGAAGATTCATTTGGACATCAGCTGAGAGAACTGCTAGCTGCATGAGGATGTGCATTGCCAGTCACCAAACTGCAGCCTGCAAGGTGGTGGCCTCCCCGGTTGTGGGAGAAGCAACTCCTGGCGAGAACTTTCCCTATGGCCCCTTTCATCTCACTGTTCCTCAGTGTGTAGATGAGGGGGTTGAGCAACGGGGTTCCCAGTGTGTACAGGAGGGAGATGAACTGGTCTCGTCCAGCGCGGTAGCTGGGGCTGGGGCGCAGGTACATGAAGGCGCAGCCGCCGTACTGCAGCAGCACCACCGTGAGGTGGGAGGAGCAGGTGGAGAAGGCCCTGCAGCGCCCCGCTGCTGACTGAACCCTGAGCACCGCAGCCGCGATGAAGGCATAGGAGACAGTGATGAGGAAGAACGGCACAGCGATGGCCAGCGTGGCTGCCACCAGCACTGACTGCTCATGGGCGGGGCCGCTGGCACACACAAGCTGCATGACGGGTGGCACGTCACAGAAGAAGTGCTGGATACCCCGGGCGTGGCAGAATGGCAGAGAGAAGATGAAGGCCACCAGCTGTAAAGACAGCAAAAAGCCAAGGATGCCAGATGCCACCACCAGGCGGGCACAGAGAGTCAGTGTCATGATGAGAGGGTACTGCAAGGGGTGACAGATTGCAACATACCGGTCGTAGGCCATGGCAGCCAAGAGCAAGCAGTCAGCACTGCCAAGTCCGATGAAGAAAACCATCTGAGTGGCGCAGCCCAGGAGGGTGATGCCCTTCTCTGACCGCAGGGTGTTGGCCAGGATGTGGGGCACCACCGCCGCAGTGTAGCAGATCTCTATCCCGGAGAGACTGCCCAGGAAGTAGTACATGGGCGTGTGCAGGCGGGCTTCAGTCTGGACGGACAGCACGATGAGGACATTCCCGGTGATGATCAACGCATAAACCAGGCTGACACCAAAGAAGGACAGGACGCTCAGCTCTGGGCAGGAGGGGTAGGCCAGGAAGACCAAATCCGTCAACACCGACTGATTTTCCCAGTTCATTGAGCTGACAGCTGCACCTTGAGTGACTTCTAGAAGAGAAGGAAGACTCAGACTGGTGGTGTACCACCACTTTGGTGATGTATTAGATTTCCCACTGCTAGGTGGTACCCACAGTTTAAAGGAGGAGAGGTTTCAGCAGATTCAGTATGCACCAGGCAGAAAGGCACCGTGAAGTAAAGTTGCTTTGTTCATGGCAACCAGGAAACAGAGCAGAACAGTGCCAGAGAGGAAGAGGCGGGGTGCAGAGAGGAAGGGGCAGGGTCCAGACAGTGCCCAAGCTCACACTTCCACGCCCACCCAGACCCTGCTCCACCAATCAGTGCGGTGGGTCCCAAGGCAATCAAGTTAACCCGATCAAGCTTAACTGACACAGGTGATGTACTTACACACCAGTTCATGAATCTAGTTTTACTCATGAGGGCTGGAGTTAGAAAAAGAAAGGCCAGGACCTGTGCCTTCCTTTCTTTTTTTTTTCTCTTTCTCCTTTTCTTTTCTTTCTTTCTTCCCTTCTCCCTTCCTTCCTTGCTTTTCTGCCTTTCTTTCTTTTTGGCCCACCTTTACAAAGTCTTTTCACATAAATGTCTGCAACCTAATTTCTAGTTGCCAAGAGTTGATCCAAATTATCGTGGAGACTAAGACAAAAATGGAGGAAGTAGGTAGAATTTGGGAACTATTTTCAGAAAGGAGTGAAATGAAAATTAAATTTTGTCAGTGTACTCACAAGAACGTGTCAAGGATTTCCTGGGGCTAGGAGCCATTTAAGTGAGGGAAGGAAGCCAGTCATTCTTTCATGCTTTTATGTATTAGAGTGTCTTGTGAGGTATTAAATCAGTGATACATGGATGAAATACTCAGAAACTCATGATGTGATAGAAAAAGGAGAGAGAGAGAGAGAGAGAGAGAGACGTTTTTACATAGGCCTAAGCCTGACAAGGCTGGGAGAGCCACAGAAAAATGCCTTCCCGTTCTTGCTTGCTGTCACCTTATCTAATTGGGAGAAGTACAAGGCTTAAAGAAGACAGGGTGTTTAATCATAGGCTTCTCCTGTTTGCGGAATGTATGGAAAAGCATGATCCAAAAGTATTAGAGATCCCAGAACATTTCTCTGAGTTTGGGCATGAATATGCAAGATCAGCCCAATCCCCTTGTCCATACATAACTCTGTCCTTCAAAGTATCTAATGTATTAAATATGGGGGAAGCCACCTAGCTTCCATGAAAACCTTTTCGTGAGCAGACATAACTTCACAAAGGACATCCAGTCAACCTTTTTCCCCCGAACCACTCATATTTAAGAAAGTGGGAAGGGGGACATGTAACGTTGTCTCAGCCTGCCAAATTTAAATATTTCCTGCTACTCCACATAATATTTGAAGAGAAATTTCTATCCAGAATCATCACTTCCAGTGAAAATCATTTACATAAACCCACTGTCTCTGTTTCTTTCATTGCTGAGACAGAATACTCCACACCCAAAGTTAAAAACAAAAGGTTTACTTTGGCTCACAGCTGTGGAGATTTCAGTCCATAACTGGCTGGTTCCAAGGCAGGGTGGCGTGGCTGAGGGGCAACAGTTCATGGCAGGCTGAAGGGAGCAAAGCAAGCAAGGGACGAGATAAGCCTCTTTCTATCTCTTCTACTATATCCAGTCTATAAAGATCAGGGTGGTGCCAAGCCCACTGGTGGACTGATTTAGTAATCACCCACCCTTTATGCCAGCACCCTTAATCTTAGCACTGCACCATGAGTCAATCACACACTCTAGATCCAGCCACCTCTGAGAAAGCCTCACTGATGCCTGCATGAGGCTTTGGGGGACATCTAGACACAAATCATAAGACCTACCTCAACATCACAAGCACGAGGACAAGTGTATTTGGAGGTTGTTGCTCTTGTACCTAACAACTGATATCTATTTCGCTCACTTCCTTTTCTTCTTCTGAACTTCAGTAATGTCTTGGATTATTTCTAGTGTCACTTAGCATAGTGCATATGTTACTACAGCAGGGAGTAGCAGTGTATCAGCGTAAACTTTGAAATTAGAATGATGTGTTCTGAATAATTCCATCTCCGGCTCTGTGATCCTAGGCAACATGTAATATCTCTGAATTATAGTTTCACTATTTGAAAAAATGGGAATAATAATTATAATCATTTCAAAGGGCTTTTGTGAATGTCAGTAAGATAGTAACATAAGATAGCCATCACAATGAGTAGTCCATACTGAGAGAAGCCTAATCAAAGATAACAATCATAGTTACTTGGAAGTTCAAGGGCAACCATCCTTCCTTTTTATAGTTTTTGCTCCCCTCACCGTTAAATTTAATCTTGCATAAATTTTAGGTGCTCAGCCATTACATATTGAATGGCTGGATACACTGTGGGAAACACCAGTCACTTTTCTTTCCACTTGTTGCTATTTCACAGTAAAATTAGTTGTTTGGGAGTCTTTATAGAAAACACTTTACATCCAAATTTGGACAGCACTGTGGGAAAAAAATCTTATCACTTAAGAACATAGTATCTCTATGCCTCCAACAAGCAGGCTTTGAAGGGGCAACCTATCACCTGTGTGACCATGTAGGGCTTTCCACTCCCTGGCAATGATGCCTTCTGAGAATTTCCTTGAAGTCCATGACCCTCACATCTCAGTGGTGTTCTCTAGTATCTATAATGAAATATTTACATAGGAACTAAAGTAGTCAAGAATTCTTAGTGCTGGAGTGGACTTTTGAAATTCTCTGGCTCAGTCCCCCACTGACTACCGTAATCTACAAGACACTGTCTATTCATCAGGACACACTCAGTGCTCAGGACTGGCTTGCTTCAGGAGGAAAGACAAAATTCTCTGAAAGCTCTCTTTTGTGATCCAATCAACTCTGCCCCTGTGAAACTGGTATGTAGTTATTCTGTTCTAGAAAACGAAACCATTTCTACGTGAATCCCTGGACTTACCAAAGAGATCTTATCCTGCAGCCCCAGCTTACTTTGTTCAATTTCCTTTTACTATTTCTCACATGACATAGTCTTGGTGTGTGTCATAGTTTAAGATCTGGAAAGGCTCTCATATTAAATATCCTTTAGAATGAGCTGCCTTGGACAAGGAACAGGAATTTTTTAAAAATTGCACTGATGAAATGGTGGCATTCCTGGTTCCAAGACAGTGAAAGTTAGATCAGTGCATCATCAATTTGCCATTCCAAGTTATCACTGATGATGTGCAAGGCAGAAGTAAGATATGAGCACTTCAGCAGCATCCGGGAACTCTCCCCCAGATCTCAGGGTATCCAGATCAAATCCTACATCTACTTTTACCTCCATCCTTACCGCCCTGGGGAGCTTAGCCCTGACTGGCAAGAATGCTATGAGAAAGATTATCTCTGGACATTCAGGAAACCCAGATAGTCTAGTGTGGAACAGTGCTGCAACTGTCTAGTAAAAATCATGTGTGAAAGGGAGATAGTGGATTAGCATTAAATAGACACAAGCCTATCGGTCTACGACTGATAGCATAATCCTCTGGGGAGATCATCTTACATTAATTTGTTTCCCATGTTTAAAAGATATAAATACTACCACTTACCTAATGGAGCTGTGATGAAATTAAGTGAGATAGAATATTTGGAACACTTAGTTTGATGGATACAGCCTATTAAGTTGCATAATAATTTTATAATAATAATATTGTTTTGTTTCCTCCCTTCTTTGTATCTATTATGGTTATGGTGTATTCAAAATACCTGCTTCATACTGGAAGGTTACATGAGTGCAGGTTTTTTTTTTTATTAGCCCTGAAAATTTACCTAAATTTGCATTATTTAATCCTTCAACATTTCTTTGACTGAGATTAGTTATTAACTTTACATTCAGTATAATTGGGCTTCCAAGTGAATTCAGAGAAACACTGTCAGTCGTGAGCTGAACTAGATTTGCAATCCTCAGGTCTCATTTGAAAAATCCTCATTCATTTTTCTAACAGCATCACCAGACAGGTTAATCTGCCAACACTGCAAGCTGAGGAGTTAGAAAGAGACTTTCTCTTACCTTCCTCGTGGGAAGAGTGGGGGATGTACTGACCCAGGCTGCCAGTTAAATTCACAAAGGCCAGGACCTCGTGTGTGATGTCTGTGATGTCATCTGATGGCTCTGGTGGGTCCAACGGAAGGACGATGGTCCTAGAGAGATGACCCAGGGGCGCTGGCCTCTGGATACCCTCCTAGTCAAAAGCCAGGGAAGGAGTAAATTGCTTAGTTATCTGGGGCCTCTCCTTGTAAGCTCCAGCTCCCAGAAGAAGGCTGCTTCTGATTGCTAGTCCCCTCCCTTGTTACCATATAATTAGTCCAAACTAAAACTGTCTCTCCACTTGGGAGCCCTGCCACATGGAGGTTCTGACATATGCTTGTCAAAGTAAAGACCAGTATTTAGCTCTTCAGGGACATTTTCAGTGCCTGAAGCAATTTCTGGAGAAATACAAAGTTCTCTGATCAAAGTCTTTTGAGCCTTCTATTTTAGAGAAAATGCAGGCACCGATTGTCATAGCAGGGTGCATCCCCGATCTTCAATTTTAATTAACCTGGAAAATAGCAACTTTATGTTTTTGCCTCTTTTCCGTGGGGCTTGGTGTATCATTATGCTATTAACAGTGCCTTAATTAATACATAGCAAATATTTCATCTTTTCTATAGCATCTTTGTGATGCTCTTTTAGCACAGATGCTTCCATAGGTCTTAGCAAATTAACTGAATTCATTTTAAAATGTTGCTGGGTGATTGTACAAAGACATATGGTGTCGAGCGCCCCGGCTCTGGAGTTACTGACCCAACTCATCCATCCTGATGTGAAGCACCCTAAGGGAAAAAGCATGGAGACTGACAAAACCCTGGAGTCATGTTTCTCAAGCTTGCTGGCCAAAGTATACAAATAAACAATACCTAAACCTACTTCTGGACATGCTACCAGCACAGCTATTGCTGAGATGCGATTTCTAGAGAAATAATGGTTTACTAACTGTGGATCTAATTGTCAAAAACAAAAATCTAAAAACTCCAGAAAGAAGAAACCACTGCACAATACCTGAAGAAAATAAGTCATATAAATTTTTCAGACAAAAATATAGATGCAATTGAAGACCTCTCTTTTGCAAAAATCTCAGTGTTTTATATTTATATGATAATCGTATTAGTCAAGTCTCTAACCTGAATTATGCCACAAACCAGATCCATCTGTACCTACAAAACAATTGTATTCTATGTGTAGAGAACCTCAGACCATTACAGAAACTGGAAAAACTGCATCTGGGAGGCAATTGCTGTCATAGAAGGTTTAGAGGGATTAGAAGAACTAAGAGATCTTCCTGCTGAGAGTCAGAAGCTTCCCCTTGGACAAAAGCTTCTGTCTGATCCAAGAGCTCTTGGACCTCTGGCAAAATCCCTCTCTATATTGAATACCAGCAACAATAATTTTGATAACATAAGAGATTTAGGAATACTGGAGAATTTTAACCACCTTATCATAGTTGACAACCAGCTACTCCATGTGAAGGACTTAGAGTTTTTATGGAACAAGTTGACAAAACTATGGAAAATGGATCCTATTTAAAATCCTGTTTGTCTCAAACCAAAATACAGGGACAGACTGATATTGGCGTCCAAATCATTGGAATATCTTGATGGAAAAGAAATAAAAACTGTGGAAAGCCAGTTCCTAATAAACTGGAGAGCACCCAAAGATGCTAAAAAATATCCACAAGAAAAAGAGCAGTGAAAACGAAAATTCAAGCAACTCTTAGATAAGAAGCACACCATCACGCTTGAGTTTATGGCCTCTGTTGAAAAGAATATTTCAAGCACTAAAAGATTGTAGAGAAATAAGGTTTAGGGGGCTGGGGATTTAGCTCAGTGGCAAAAGCGCCTGCCTGGCAAGCGCAAGGTCGTGAGTTCGGTTCCCGGTACCGGAGAAAAACGAAAAAAAAAAAAAGAAATAAGGTTTTTTGCCTAGAACTGTTTTAAGTTTTTTTAAAACTACTTAGTTGTGAATGAAGGTAAATGCAAATTACTAGTAAGTTTCATTAATTATAAAAAATGTTGGCAGCTATGAACAAAACTTGTCTTTAGTTAGCAGTAGGTGTGACTATCTGCCATGTAAGTATAGAGTCATGGTATGAGAAAAATACGTAATTTTATTCTAGTGGAAATCCACAATGTCAATTATATAAATGATAAAAACACACCCAGTTAAATAAATGGTGAAACTTTAAAAAAAAAAAGGTACAGTGTCTACCACAGGCCCATCATTAGAATAATTACAATGGCTCTGCTTTATATTACATTCACTGTCTTCTGCACATACCTTTTGGAAGAGGACTGGACCACAGCTCTCCATGTTTGACTTGCCGTTAGGAGCTGGGGCCTAGTCAGGGATGGTAGATCACTGGACCTCACCCGGAAGTGTGTATCTCACTCCCTGCTCCTCCTTACAATGTTTAAACGTGCCAATGTGAACTAAAACACTTGAACTGAGCCCAAAATAAACCTCCCTCTCTTTAAATTGTGAATGTCAGGCATTTTGTCCTAGCTACAAGCAAAGTGACTGGAGGATACATATTTATGTATCGTATCATTTAGTCTTCATATGAACTCCACAAAGCGAATGTTGTCTGTGTTACAGGTAAAATTCAAAGGTAAAAGAGCTGTGGAACACTAGCAAATTGCCCAAGAACAGATGCACCTAGCAGCTGACATGAAGTTTGCCTGATCCCAAAGTATATTCTCTTTCTTCCACAACAAGCTTCACCACCCACATCACCCCAGTTAGGAACTGTCATTCCATGTTTTTTTTATTTCTTTTCCATTAAGAAATTCCAGTGATTTGGAAGCACTAGAATAGACATAAAGAATGTGTTCAAAACTATTTGTCCAATGATTAAATAAGTGACATAAGATTCAAGTCTAGAACCCCATAGGAAGGAATCTCTCAACTCAAAGGTGAGGGGAAACGTGCATGGTGGGATAGAAACAGGCAGCGAATCACAACCTCTATGGAAACTGTCAGAGACACCTGGAGAAAAACTAGTTCACAAGGAGAGAGAGAGGAAGAGATCTGGGAATCAAGACAGAGACAACAGAAATTTAAAAGCCATTAAGGAACAGGAATAAAAGGACAAAGGCATGTAGAGCACCAACCCCAGCCCCAGTGTGGAGAGGAGAACCTGACACCACAGCGTAAGGAGAGGGCAGGCCCCAGTGATGAGCAACAGACTGGCGGCACTGGCCCCAGGAGGAACTCGTGTTACTGGAAGCTGTAAATCCAGAGGCAGAGAAGAGATCACCCTGAAAGAGATTCTTTCTGCATGGCAGGCTAGCACTGGAGAAGAAACCCACTGCAGTGCCCACCGTACATAGGAGTGGTACAGTCAACAGCCACTTTGAACCACTTTGAGAAGGGGTTTACTGTTCAACTGGGCTATTCTGGTACTCAGAAGTCACAAAACAACCACAGTCCAGGATCTCTGGGGACCCCTACTATGGTGACTGGGTGGAAGATGTCCTCAGGAAAAGTTGTGAAGAGGAAGGCTAGTCACAGACCCTCTGAGAAGGTTAAGCAGCAGTGAACTCAGACTATGGAGGACTAACGGGTCCCACCCTCTTTGGTGAGAAGCTAGAAATGTGCAATTTTCTGAGGGAGATGGATCTGAAAGTGGTGGGGTTGAACCCAACAGAGTTCTTGGCTCCCCTCACTGCCTACTTTTAGCACAGAATCCAGTGGTCTGTTTTCTCTCTTCACTCAAAAGATCCAGGATAGGCTTGTATTGGGGCATTTGCCAGGCCCCAGGGTACACAGACAGAAGGGCATCTGGAGCAAGTGGAGCATCTCACACTCAGGCTGCAAGGTAACCTGGAGACAGCAACGACTCAGAGATAGCAGTGCTTTGGGCCCACAGAAAGACACAAATAAACACTAAAAGGCTCTGGAGCAATACAAGCTTGAGATGGAAAACATATGATTGACTGAAACCTCCCACTAGGAAAGAATGAGAAGGACTCAGAGTTCATACTGCAAAAAGTGGCTATGGAAACGCACCAAACCCCAGGCGTGACTCCTCCGTATCTGGTGGATCCCACACCACAGGTATAGGAAAGAAACTACCCAACCAAAAACCTGAGCCTGGAGAAATATTTTGAACTTAATTCTCTTTTTCTTTGTTCTTTATTGTTTGGGGGGTGTTTTTCTTTTTTCTTTTTACTTTTTATTCTTTTTTCTTGTTTATTTACTTTTTGTTACTTTTATCTGATCCTGTTACCCTTTCAATTGTTCAAGTTGATTTTCAGCTCACTGTTCTTCTCCTTCTTATTTTAGCACCCTTTTCTTTCTTTTCCAAATTTTACTTCTTCTCCTATTTTCCCTCTCTTAACTACCACATTTTCATTATTCCTGTCACCCTTCCTTACATTTCAGTCTTTCAGTTTATGTTACTATTGCTGATTTCTTTTGGTGGTGTAGTTGTTGCTTGTAATTGTTTTCCACTGATTGTGTGTTTACATCTGGTTTGTTCTTGGGTCTGTATTATTGTTGCTCATTTATTTTCTATTGTTACTAGTGGTATTGTTGTGTTAATGGACTTTTACTGTATGTCTAGTTTGTCTCTGTATCATTGGATGGATCTGGAGACTATCATGTGGAGCAAAGTAAGCCAGATTGAGAAAGAGAAATACCTCATATTTTTGTTAATAGCTGGAATCTAAGGAAGGTAAGAAGAAAGGAGGAGGGAGACTATTATCAGACAAGGGGGAAGGGCAGGGTTGGGCCCAAGGTATTTTGGCCCTCAGGGCACATTGAAAAGGTCCACTGTGGCTTCAATGAGACCTCACATGCTGTGGTCTCTCCCTTGACACTTCCCCTGCCCCTAGGGTACAAGCATCACTCAGGTCACAGCTGACCACTGGCTGTCTGGGAGAGACCCTCCCTGAAATCTGACCTGTGGGAGCCCTGCACCACCTCGTTGTCACAGCCCTCTACCTCTGTCCCTTGAGCCCCCTTAGATGCCCCAAACTTTTTCTTAGCATTCACCCTACAGCCCCTACATCCACACTAG
>NW_004955511.1:3009538-3019285 GCF_000276665.1 Chinchilla lanigera | reverse complement strand
TGACTCGCTTCCCCATTTGATCCCAATTTAATCAATTTTGTCTGAACAATTCTTATTGGCTGACCATATTTTGTCCATTTTTCCCCTACCTTGGACCCACCTCACATCATGGTTTTGCTCTAAAAAGTCCCTAGAAAAGACAGAATCTTGAGGTAACCCACTCGGGACCCCCTTCTGTCCCTCTCTTGGACAGAAGCTTTCTTTCCCTCAATAAATATATTCTGCTCTTAACCTCCATTGTTCCTAAAATTCATTCTTTGATTTTAGAGAAGATGAACTCGTCTCCAGATATTATTCAGGTTGGGAGTTTTTATTTTCCTGTATCATTTGGGGTAGGCAGGGAGTTCATGAACAAAAACCAAACTACAAGGGAAATACTTCAAAAATTAACAACTGGGATCTCATATTATTGAAAGGTTTTTGCACATCTAAAGAAATCAACAACAGAGTGAAAAGAAAACCCATGAATTGGGAAAAAATTTTAACCAACTGCCCCTCAGACAAAGGACTGCTATCTAGAACATATAAAGAATTAAAAAAAAAAAAATCAGGCCCCCAAAATTCAAAGACCCAATCCAAAAATGGGCATCTGAGATGAATACACATTTCTCAGATGAAGAAATACTAATGGCAAATAAATATATGAAAAAATGTTTGACATCATTAGTCATCTAAGAAATGCAAATTAAAACAACACTGAGATTGCATCTCACCCCAGAAAGAATGGTTACCATTAAGAAATCAACCAATGACAAATGCTGGAGAGGCTATAAGGGAAAAGGAACTCTTCTCCACTGCTCATGGGAGTGTAGAATGGTGAAACCACTGTGGAAATCAGTGTGGAGATTCCTCAGGAAACTAGGATTAGAAGTCCCACTTAACCCAGCTATTCTCCTTCTGGGTATTTTTCCAGAAGAATTAAAAATATCATACCATAGCAATATATGTGCACCTGTGTTTACAGCGGTGCAATTTGTCGCAGCTAAATCTTGGAAATAACCCAAGTGGTCATCTACTGAGGAATGGATAAAAAAAAAAATGTAGTATTTTTATACCAACATTACTCAACTATAAAAAAGATAAATGTGGTATTTTTATACCAACATTACTCAACTATAAAAAAGATAAACTCAAGGCTTTTATAGGTACATGGATGCAACTAGAGACCATACTCACAAATGAAATAAATGGGACGCACATGTGTAAACATCATATTGTCTCCCTGGTGTAAGAACATGGAAGAGTAACTAAAACCCAGAATGTACAATAGATGATATGAAAGGGAAAGAAACTGCATTCAGGAAGGAACAACTGGGATGAGGGAAAGAAGAAAAAGAAAGTACTAAGGTAGGCTCTCTCTCTCTCTCTCTCTCTCTCATATATATGAGAGAGAGAGAGAGAGAGAGAAGGATAGCCGGGATAACTGTACTGTCAATGTCTGGTGGTTTTTTGAAAGGAACAGTTAATGATTAATTTTTTTATATATATTTTGACCAATTTTGCATTCTTGTATATGGTAATCTGAGCAACTGATGTGAAGACAACAATATGCAATAGAGCAAAAATTGGTGGTTTCCTACCATCCTGTCTAGTGAAACTCTATATTGTCTCTAATTTTTTTTAATTATTATTTTCTTATTCTCTTTAATAGTTTGATCAATCTTCTATTCTTATCTTTGGTAATCTGAGCAACTTCATTGGAGATAACAATATGTAATATAACAACCACCATTATCCCTATCATTTGGTTTGAAACCCCACATTATTTTTAATGTCTTTGTTTTGTTTGTATTTTGCTTTTTTTTTTAAACTATTCTCTTTAAAACAAAAAAAAAGAAAGAAATAGGATAAGGAAAATGAAGCTGATGGTCAGAAATAAGGATTATAGAAAAACCTTCACAAATTTTTGATTCTTAAGATGTTCACAGCACTGTGGCACTAGAAGGCCCCCGAGTCCCTGTTCACCAACCTCCTGCCACAGAGGAGGAAGCCACGCAGAGCTTTCCCACATCTGGACTCTCCAGGGAGCCGCTGCCTGCGGTGACCACCCAGCAGAGCGTCGTGGCCCCTTGAGCCTTCATGGAAGACTCTGCAATCCCTTCAAGTATTTTCTCTAGTTGGGCTCAGTCAAAGAGGAACCACTGGGAAAATCCTGCCCTTTGGGATCCATTACTTTTAAAGAGGACACTGAATAACCTGACTAGATCAGGCGAGGCTGGACTCTGAGTAAATGTGAAAGGATCTATTTTGATTGCTGAGGGGATCATGGGTCTTCTGGGCAGAGCCAGAACTATTCTGTGGTAGTGCTGCCCTAAGGATGTCCTCCCGTGGCTCCTCCCTGGTCTCCGGTTTCTAAGACGTCTGTCTCCTGAGTGTCAGAGCACCGCGACCCCGGGCATCTGGGTATCTGCAGGTAACGGCATTGTCCACTGTCCGTGCAGGAGGCGCCCACAACTCGAAGCTGGAGGCCCTGCCTGCCTTTAGGAGAAGGTGTTTGGGTCTCTGGGATGGACGCTGCCTCCATGGGGCCAGAGCGCTCAGCTTCTCAACAGAAAAGTCCGTGTGCTCCTTAGTGATCTCCTTGCAGGGCCAAAGGAATGCAGCCGCTCTCAGATGGGGAGGGGGACTTCATTTCTTTGATTGATTTGATTTTGATTTTCTTTCTAAGAATAATAAAGTAAAACACAAAGTTCTACCTTGCTTTCTATTTGGAGGAGAATAGTCATAAAGATCAATATTGGATTTTGTAGAACAGATTCATTAAGTGGATATTACTATCCATTTTAACAGAAAAGGGAGCTCTGATAAAGTGTTTAATCACCCAGCATCACCTAATAAGTACAAATCCAGAATGAAATTCATGTCTTCTGTCTTTTCTACGTCATCCTCTCCTGACCCTCATCTTCCCCAACTCTAGTGATGATAAAGGCTCCTACAAAGTCCTAGGAGACCTCCTCCTCTCCTCAACTACAAACTTACTGTCCTATGAATAAATAAACAAAGAAAGCAAACATGATTGTGTAACTGCTATTAACTCAGTCTTGGGCACCGCTACATTATATAGTTAAAAAAATTAAAAGACACAGTTGCCAACTTCAGCTTTATTTTTTTTAAAGACAGTATATAAGTAAAGAATTTAAATATCTTCCAATGAACAATTCATAAACTGTGTTCCTTGCACTAGAAATTCTTTTTTGAGTCCTTAGAAATGAGTTTTAGGGATTAGTTGAAAAACATGCATACTTGATCCTAAAGAGTCAGAATACATATTAACCAAATGATGCTTTGTGAGGTCCTGCTGTGAAGCTCCCAGCTGAAATTCACATCAAACTTTTTCTCTATAGAATACATTATTTTCACATGAACCTGTTGTAGTGCGTACGACCTAAATGGCAATGCTTGACATAAGTGAGTTTCATTATATGCTCCCATGTGCATGAGAATAACATTGAGAGAAAAGTCAGAAGACCTGGATTTCATCCTGGATTTATATTTACTAGATGTGTGAAGAAGCAGAGGATAGAGCTAGGGTGTGCAGAGGAACAACATGTCCCAGGCAGAAGGAACAGATGACACAAAATCCCCAGAGCAAGAGGCGAGGGGCTGAAAGTGCCCAGCGAGCTGGGGCAGACTGTGAAGGGAGATGAGGGAGAAAAGCTCCTCGTGTCTGGCCCTGCACTTGATGCCCCTGCTGGTTTTCCCACAGTGAGTCTGCGGAGTAACCCTGGGCTGCCCTTCCCAGACAATATCTAAGGTTCATGGAGATCCACAATCTTGTCCCTGGTTCAGAGATCAAAGCTGTCTTTAAAATGTCAATATAATTAACGTGGACATTGTACTGCACTTATTACCACTAAGAGAAGTAATTTGTTGCAGGAAAAGTTTTGAGTTCATAAATTATTCTACAAAGAGGCTGCATAGAAGCAGACAGAGTTTGGGCGTTTGTTTCAGGATACATCCTTTCCGCTGGGAGTTGCACTCTCTGGACTAAGTCACAAGGCTTCAGTGCAAGTGAAAAGAAGGAAAACTGAAGCCCAGTAGGGGAAGCCACTCTTCCCTAACTTATCCATTAGAGTGTGGAGTCAGGCCTCAGGTATGCCAATAACTACCATCTGCCTTTGGAGAAGGATTTATCTCTGGGAATATCAGGCTTTGCACATAGGTTGTGCAAAGATACTACTAGGTGTCCTTGCATTGCTTTACAGCTCCAGCATGTAGATATCCAATTGCATATTTAGATATTTTACCAATAAACACATATTTCATGTATGACAGGGCTGTTCTATAATTCATGACCCCCTCACATTTTCACAAGTGTTTGGCTTTTAAAGTAGTGTCAAAGAACTGACAACATGCATATATGACCCACTGCAATACCCCTTATCAGCCACTGAGGGATGACTGCTGCATATGCATTTCCCATATTACCAAATTTATTGTTGCAGCAGGTTCATCAATAGTTTAACTGGGATGCTCCCCACGGTCCACTGATCAGCTTCCATCTCATGAAGTTCGCTTTTGTTTGCACATAGCACATGAGTATAAGTAAATAACCACTGGACCCAGAAAAACTCGAAACTGTAAGGCTAAAGTAATTATAGCACAATGGGGTAGGAGAAGAAGCCATTGAACAGTTATCGGCCTTGAAATTAATTCAATTTAATTCAAATAAATCAGGTGAGATAAGACATGGGAGTGAAAAAGCAGACATCCTGGGCCTTGTAGAGCCTCTAACCCTCACTAAATATTTGTCAACAGAAGTTGAGTGTGCTGAGCTTCAGCTCACCAAGGAAGCACCATGGTCACCCTGAAATCAGATGCGCTGTGTGGAGACTGGGGACAGCGGGGAAGTTCTCTGAGACTGTCTCTGGGATGAATCATGGAACACTGAGAATGGTACGTATAGATCACGGATTTGCAGGGACTGCTGGGTAATAAGGAAATGAGGTTTTCAGTCTTCCACATCATGCCATAATAGGAAGATGCAGATTCCGAATGGGAGTTTCGTTTGTACCATGTTGTTGTAGACGTGAAATAAACGGGGGGCACAGATCATATTACTCAAGGAGTGTCAGAGACAACAAACCTCTCACCCAGGAACCGGATCAACATGGTGCAATGGTCAGCATTCCACTTGTGCCCGTGGACAGATTACTTTGCCCTATGAGGCTAAAGGAGTGGAATTTGAGTAATGGAATCCATTCATTCCACTCCATAGTTTCAATAAAAGGGAAATTTTCACAAACATTACCAAATAGCCAGTATATGTTGAATGAGGAACCTACCAGCAATGATGCTATTTGTTCCTGCACTTCGTGAACAGTTGAGGGGAATTTTATGTTTCCACTCCACAACACTGGCCCATGAACTCCTGTCTTGGTCAAATCTCATAGTGAAAAATGTGATTACTATTCACTGTATCTCACCTACTACCACAAATGTTCTGCTATTGTCAATGCAAGGATGGATGTGTGTCACATCTGATAGAGTTAAGAATGTAATTCCCCATGGAGCTCCTGTAGGGATCCAGATGAGGAAAAAAAGGGTGAGCCTTTGAAAATGTTCCATGGAAAGGAAAACACTAATTTCTATACATGAATTTTGATTTGTTTGACTCCCCTTCCTAAGGTAGAGTCTTATCTTGATTTGCTGTGCCACTTTGCCCTGACATCACCCTCCCATGATGTGTCCGGGCACACGTGAGGCTCCTGCATTGACATCTCACTTGGTCCACAGGTTTCCTTAGGGAATCAGGTCACACCACTTAATGTAGTCAATGTGAAAATCGAATGAAGGACTGAGAAGTCTGAGCTTCACACCCAGGTCTCACTGACCACAAAATCCACGTCATCCGCACTGCGCTAGCCCTCCTCCGTAATGTGATTCAGACACCAAACGACAGAGGAAGGTTTTAAATCATTATACAACCGCAAAGTTGAGTGTGCTCATTGTAAAATTTGTAAGAAGAGAAAACACAAGCCAAAACCAGAAAAACCCACAATCCCACAAACCCAGCAATAGCTGCTGTTAATATCTCTACTTTATGAATAGATACCAGTTTTAAATGGCATCTCTATATAATGTTTTACAATTTAACTTTTCATGAGCTTCCCCAATCCTGTTAAGGATTTTTCTGCAGTGTCCTTGTTAAGTGGTCTCACAGTGTGCCTTTGCCTGCACTGCTCACAACCACTGTGTGCTCTCCTGTTATCGCTATGCAGGTGGATGCAACTTTGTGTCACTACATTGACACTTTGATGAATATTCTGTCAACGAACGTACACCCATAATCACTTTGGGGGAGTAAATTCCCAAAGGCAATATTGCTGAATCGAAGTGCATGCATCTCCCCAAATTACCCACCATCAATTGCACCCCACAAATTTTATAGTAATTTATACTTCCGCTTGGACATTTGGCCATGTATCTGTCCTTGTAACTTTACCCCAAAAGTTATTTTCGATCCAAAAATTTAGAAACTTTGTAAACAAAAAGTAATATTGTACATTGATTGGATAAATATTTATTTGAATGCTAACAAAATTAAATTTTTGTGTATTTGTTTGCTTTTACATATTTCTCCTTTGAAAATTCATTCTTTGTTTTTCTGGTGGTAGGCTTGTTTTTAGCCAAACTGTAAATGTTCACTTACTATTCTGTTTGTTGTGGTTTTTTACCTATGGGAATGTTATACTTTTCTTTTACCAATGTTTTTATAGACTTTGCCCATGGGTCATTTGTTTATAAAGGTTTCTTTGTCCTGAGATGAGAAGTATCCTTCTATAGCAGTTTTGAGGATTGTTTCACTCGTTTAAACGTCTGAATTCTAGGTATTCAGAAATGAGCTGTGACTAAGATGCAGTGAGGAATTGACTCGAACGTCCCTCTTTCGTTGTCCTAACATCGTGTTCACAAACTGACTTTTTCCAATTGATTATAAACAGCAGTGTTAGATGGTGTATGCTGAAGGTGCACTGGTGCCAAAACTGCTTTAAGTTCTTTCACAGACTAGCTCAGGTGAGTCTCACCAGCACCTGGAGAGGGAAATAGCTGCATTTTCTGTTCTGTTTTACAGATGATAGATCAGATGAATATAACAGGAAGATAGAATAACTGATTCAGAAAGAGACTCAAGCACCAAACTGCCCATGCTGAAATCCAGCTTCCTGCATATACTAGTGTGACACTGGGCAAGTTATTCATTCTCTTTGTGCCTCAATTTTTACGTATATAAAACCAACATAAGAGCACTTTCAGACAGGGTCATTGTGAAATGACTTACTAAGTGTACAGTGCACAGAACAATGTCCAGCACAGAGGCACAACAGAACAATTAGCTGTCATCAATGATCCCCTCTCTTCTATTGGGCCAGATTTCCGGTGCTGTACCAATTCCATTTTGATAACCATGCAATGCATTTTGTAACCTACAATTCTTTGTGATATATTTTTATCTCTCGTAAATATTTTGCTTAAGGTTCCTTTTGCCTTCTTACTTCTCATGCCTTTTGGAGAGAAGAACATTTTCTAACTGGTATAATGTTTTTAAAAAGAAGAAGAAGAAAAAGATAATTAGGATCCAGAGCATAAACTACATATCATGCTTCGCTTTTGCCTTAGCTTAAATCAGACAATGGGACATTTATTCACTTCCTTTCAGTGTGTTGCCAAGGTATGTGCTTTGATTTTATGTTAAAAGAAGTGAAAGCTTTCTTGCTCACATCACGTATTATTTTCAGTTTTTTTTTTTCAGTTTTGATAAGGCATGAAATGGCAAGTAAGTGAATGCCAAATATAAACATAAAATGATACAAACTTTTAATCATTTCTCCCTCTTTTTTCTTATTTCTCCCTAAGCCTTGTATTCTTATCCCACAGTGTTAGCAACTTGTAACATCTAGTACTTCTCAAGCACTGAATTATCTCAGTTTTCATTAATGTGCTCTTATTTGCAACAGTGTCCGATTATAAATGATCACATTTAATAAAATTGCTTAATTACAGAAGGGGGCACACGCGGTGTAAGCAGGCTCGGGAGACAGCACCTGACCTCTGGCCGTGCAGCCCAGCGTGCATGGAGAGCTCAGACAGGCCGCAGGGTCAGCGACAAGCGTCTCGCGTTGGGTGAGCCGGGCTGAGCCGCGGGCCGTGCGCACAGGGCGTGGGGAATGCAGGCTCCTCTGACGCACTGGCAAAGCAGAGATTAATTAAGAGACCGCGACTGCGCTCCACAGGGACTAATCACCACAAGGAGTAGCTTATTGATCCTAATTTTTTTCAGTTTGTTTAGTTGGTTTTTTTCAGCTAAACAGTCCAATCTGTATCTTTTCCATCTTCATGCCTTGATTAGATCATAACACACCACGCTTCACAAAAGCAACAGAAGCCTCTTTCTCCATGTGAATGTGAGGCTGTCTCTAGTGGGATATGAACCCCCTTTAAACGTACTTTCATCCATGGAATATCTGCTTTTCTGAGCTGACTTCAACCTGTGTTATCTTGGGGCTCCCTCTCCCTTTCCTTCCTGTTCAGCCTTTTCCTCCCTCTCCTCTGTTCACTTTTTATAAATCTTCTTGAAATGCATCTATGGGGGTTGATACTGTATGTGATGATTTAGAAAATATCTTCCAGTAAATACTTACCTAGTTAGTCATATCTAAATGAAATATGTCTTTCAACCTTCTTTACATGGGTTTAGCACATTCCCATATTCTCCTTTCCCTTATCTACCTCCATCAGTTCCACAGTTGCATACATTGTGAATTTTTAATACGTGCTGCTATTTTACTTTTTGCAATTTATGTTGTGTATGTTTTCAAGAATTACTCTTGGCAATTCTTTTCTGCTTTTATAGGTATTTGCATTAGTCATTTAATGCTAAATAAATATAGTGCACATACATATAGTATATGTGGTATATATAGTGTATACAGTATACATATGTATGCTATGTGATTATCCAAAGCATATTATTTTCTATTGCAACTTTCCAGTCTTCAATTCCATATTCTGATTAATTACCCAATACCCAGAGCTCCAGTGGAGGGTTTAATTGTATTTTTTATACTACATTTCCCAAGCCCTTTTAAATCTGAGAAAGTCCATGTTACCATCAACATAAATCAATAAGGCCTGGTTGTAGAATTCCTTCACACTTTGTTTTTCTTAAAATACTGTAGATATCATTCTGCTGTCTCTTGGACTTTGTCATGTGAAATAGGGCTGTAGTTTAACCTAAAAGTGCTTAACTTATGGGTATTTTTTCATTCCATATACATATAATATTCTTGATTGCTCTGGTCCGTAATTGACATTTTCAATTTCTTCACTGTCTTTTTCATAAAGCAAAGAGCAGAGGAGAGTGTTGTTTCCCAGAGCAGCAAGAACCACCCACCTTTGCAACAGGGCGGAGCCAGTCACAGTTAAACACATGCCTTATCACTGCAAACACAACCTTCCTTCCTTTTTTTTTTTTTTTTTTTTTTTTTTGGTACTGGGAATCGAACTCAGGATCTTGCATTTGCCAGGCAGGCGCTTATGCCACTGAGCTATATCCGCAGCCATGCACACAGACCTGAAGCACCGGTAAAGAGCCTGCAGGAATAAGGCGCAGAGTGGTTACTTGGTTAGGGATAAAGTCTAATAGGAGACAGGAAGGACATTTATAGCTTCCTAGAATGGCTCCCTTAAGCTTGGGTGTGATTATACTGATGTATTTATTGTGAAAAAAAAAAAAAAAAAAAAAAA
>NW_004955511.1:2943329-3008216 GCF_000276665.1 Chinchilla lanigera | reverse complement strand
TCAGAAAAGGGGGCCCCTGAGGCCCGCTGCAGGCCTCGGGAGCCTTGGGCGGCGTCTTCGTGTTCTCTCCCCTCTGAGACAAGCAGCCTTACGCTGTCTAGCGTCCGTCCTAACTCTCCGCCTGCTGTTTCTTACGTACCGTGGGAGCCATAGGTCCACAGTCTGCCCTCGTTTTCTTATCGTCTTTGAGTTCCATTTAAGACTAGAGGAAAGCCCAAACCCCCAGCTGCAGTCTACCTAGCTGCACTTGTAGATCCCCATTCAGAGAGGTCTACAGCATTCAGAGAGGTCTTACCAATTTCCGCAGCCCGGGCAGTGCTTGGCCAGGAACCCCAGGCCTGCTGAGCGGAAATGCGGGCCCGAGACACAGCCTCCTGAGGACGCAGGGCCGGCTCAGCCTGCGGGCGGGGCTGGAGCAAGGACAAATCACAGGTGTCTGTGTAACTCCGGGAGCTACACTGCACTGCGCTAGCGGTGACTGTGCGGTGAACAGCAGGTGCTTTCATGCGTGGCTTTTCTACCTTCCACAAACCCCCCTGATCACCCTCAGTTTCTTCACCCTCCCATGCGAGGAAGAGGACAGGCGTCAGCTTTCGTTGGCTGAGCACCTGCTATGTACCAGCTGCGCCGGGGCACGAAGCATGTGTTCCTGCCAGTACCACCTGCAGGTACTGTGTGTGGGAAGCGCTCACAACAGCGCGTGCTGTCCCAGAGCCGCTCGGCAGGTGGCGCTGCCGTTCCTCCCACCTGTTACCCATTCAGGTACTGTACCTGTGTCAGGGTGCCTGACGAAGTCAGCAGAACGCGCTTCCTCCTGCAGTGCTCACAGCAGACACCGCCCCACCTCAGGTACACCTGGAGGCACAGGAGAAGTGCAGGGCTCCGGGACAGTTCCAGCGGGCATGCGGGTCTGTAAAGCCGACTGTACTTAACCACACCCAAAGAGAGTACGGCTCTTAAGGCTGACCCGAGCAACTGATAAGACCTCTCTGAATGCTCTATGACGGAGTATACTCGAGATCTTGAAAAGTTTCTGTCCCTTAATTCTATTATTTATTTCTTAAATCGGCTCAGGAAATTAACATAGTCAAACAAAATAAAAACAGAGTTATTTCTTACATTTATAAAATGAAAAGTGAAATCTAATTGTCAACCATATTGGATACAGGCTGAAATCATATTCACAATAGTTAATCATTAAATACAATGCTTATCGTGATATCTTAAGTGAAAAATCAAGATTCCAACATATTTACAACAGGAGTCCCATTTTGTAAAAGTATACGTGTGTAATGATAAGTAGAAATGCTCTTGACTACTGTTACTTGTGACTGTAAGTTTATGGGTAATTTTCATTTTCTGCCTTAGTGGTGAGTACATTTGCCATGTTTTTCTAAAGCAAAACTGTTCTTATAATCAGAGGAATGAAGATTTCTAAAAGGAACATGAGGTTGGTGAAGATTTATTTTACACCTTCACTCACCCATTACAACTGGGATTTACTTTCTTATTTTTTCCCAAGGCTAGCACATTTTCTGTTGGTTTTTTTCTTCTTCCCTTCAAAACTGCCTTTGATGCATTCGGTACATTTTAAGCTGATTTCACACGGGGATAAGCAGGACTACAGAGAGCTGCTGATTCCGGGACGGCCGCGGAGTTGACGGTATATTAACGCTTTGCTGTCAATGAACGCCGGAGGAGAACCAGCGTCCTGACAGCGGCTCTCAGCCCGAGCCGAGTCACAGCAACAAGGACTCAGTTACCTGTGCACATCTCGTGGGGCGTTGTCTGAAATGCCAACAAAAGGAAATTCGCAACTGTATTTTCATGTCTCCTCTCACTCTTTATTAAATACCACGAATCATACCAAACAATCAACTTAGAACCCAAGAAGAAGAGGGCGAAATGTTACTGTATTGAAAACAAGGCCCTAAGCGTTGCTTGAGTCTTTTGATCTGAATTACTGGGCACTCCCAGTCTCTGTCTCATACAAACTCCAGGTAAACAGAATAAATTCCTTTTTTCATCCTTCCTTTTTTTAAGATTCATTTTATTTGTCAAGTAAAATCTGTCCATTATTATGATGTACAATATAATATTTCCATACGTCTCAGCATTGTGGAATAGCTAGATCAGCCATTTATCATCTCCATTATCTAAGATACCTCTTTTTTGGGGGTCAAGGGTCAACACTTAAAATCTGTTTTCTTAGCAGTCTGCAAATATACAGTATATTGCTACCGACTGCAGTCACCCTGCTGTGCATTGTTTGGATACATTCCTCCTTTCTACCTGAAATCTTGCGTATTTTGACCAGCTTTGCCTGATCCCGCCCCCTCCCAGCTCCTGACACCAACATTCTGGTGTGTGTGCCTGTGAGTGTGACGCGTCTGCACTCCACACTGTGGGCACCTGGCCTTTGGGGTTCTGACCCTAGCTCTTTTCTCTTGACAAAATGTTCTCCAATTTTATCCATTGGCTATGCGTGATAGTGTGTGAGTCAGAGTAGTACCCCACTGTGTAGGAGGTGTGATAAAAATACACAGCAAGTGTTTAAAATTAAACATTTATTAAGGTAAAAGACGCATTACCATAAGTCGCCCTCAGAGTCCCCTCCCTTGCTTTGAACACAGACCGTCATTCAGTTCTGGAGTCCTCTTTTGTGAGTGTCTTTACCAGGTGTGATAAAATACACACACACACACACACACACACACACACACACACAGTGAACGTTACTGCTGAGCTCCATCCAACAGAAAGGTAGCTCTTAAAAACATGATGCTGTGCCCTCACCCTCCTTATTCACCGTATCTGGCACCAGGCAACTTCTAGCTCTTCCCCAAAGTCAAAATGGCAGTGAAAGGTAAAGGCTTTTGAGTCCACTCAGGACACGGAGTCAGCCAGAACAGCACAATGAAGGACACTCAGAAAAGAGGACTCCAGAGCTGCTGCAGGTAGTAGAGAGATGCAACTCGAGAACATACTCATAAGTGAAATAAATCAGACCCATGTGTGTAAACATTGTCTTGTCTCACTGCTGTGAAAAAAATGAACAAGTAAATAAGATCCGAAATGTGCAATAAGTATTGTGAACTGGGAAGAAACTGTTTAAAAGACAAGACAAACTGTGATGGGGAAAGGGAAAATTAAGAAAGGAAAAAATATATGTATATACAAGATAGTTAAGACTGTTATACAGCTAGTTTCTCTTAGTTCATTAAACTGAAAGTGTTGTGCTAATATTGTACGGACAAGATATCATAACTATATCTTCTACTCTGAATAACTACTAGAAAGACAGCAATACACAATGTATCAACTATTATAATTGTCTTAATAACCTGTTTTGAAACATATACACACACACAAGGTAGCTAAGATAATTGTACTACTAATTTCTGTTGGTTTATTGAAAGGAACAGTTAATGCTTAATTGTCTGATCAATCTTACATACGTATATCTGGTCATCTGAGCAACTTTGAAGATAACAATAAGTAATGTAACAACCACTGTTAATTTCCTATCACCTTGTTTGAAATTCTGCATCATTTTTATTGTTTTGTGTAGTTTTGTTTTTGCCTTTGTTTTGGGGTTTTTTTTGTTTTGTTTTTTCTCTTTAAAACAAAATTTTAAAAAAAGAAAGCAGTGAGACTGATAGGACCAGTATGTTTGATGCAAGGAGTGCTTTAAAGTGGATTAATACAATGTGTCCTTACTATAATAAATTTTTAGAATTTAAACACTCACTACATATTTCAATCACATCTCATATGTATACCATCTTTTATCTGCTCACACACGGGTGAATGCCTAGGTTGGTGCCACATCTTGGCTCTTGTAACTAGGCCTCTACAGAGAATGTGAGAAGGCTCTTCTATCCTCATGAAAAATTCTTCCCTTCAGGGAGAAGGGATTGTGGTTAAAGTATGTTTTGTGCATGTACAAATCTTCCAACATGATCCACTGATCTGTATAACAAATATCCACTAATAAAAATATAGAAAAAAGAAAGAAAAATTATTCACTTTATGTAAGAGTTGCGCTGAAGTTATTGCATTCTGGAGTTAGGCTGTGGACTGGATTATCACTACATCATGAGTCAGACGATAGGACAGAAACACCAAGCAGCGCTGATTCCCCTGAGAAAATAACGGTCCCCTCATGACATGGGAGCTCATGGTAGCATGAGTGGGATTCAGGACACGCAAAGCTACGTGGCGTCCACTCCACATTTCCTCCCTAGTGTCTTCACCTCTCCTTCCAAAATTCCACTCATTTCAAAACCCTGACCATGCACCTCCTTCCCACATCCTTTACAGAGAAGTTTTTGCCCAGGAAGTAAAACATCTCTACTGACATCCACTTTCTGCGATCCTGTCATTGGAATTTTATTAAAATACATTTTGTCAGCCCATGTAATTGAGTATCTGTCCCCATACTAAACCATAAGCCGCCTTGAGGCGGGAAAATGTCACCAGTGTCATGGGACAGTGGGTTTCACAGTCCTTTTCTTGCAGTTTAATGGGCAATGCCGCCAAAGGTCCATCACTGCCGTGGGAGTAGTGCTGATGGAGAAATTCCTCCCTGGCATTTCTCAAAAGATTAATTTTTAAAATCCAAAATCTGAGAAAAACAACTAAAGAAATCAAGGAAAATAATTTTTGAATTAAAATTCTCATACAAGCATTAAAACATGAAAATCACCTTACAGATGTCACTGGGTCAGAGGAAACTGCTCACAGCAAGGAGGTGGTGACAGCCGGGACAAAGAGGGCAGACACTGCTTTGGGTCCAGGACCAGAGGACGAGAGGACCAGCCCATCTAATCAGTCGGTCTCGCCTGGAGCTGCTTCCATGAGTGGCTTTGTGGCCTGGCTTGCTGCTGTGAACCATGATTGGAAATAAAATAAATATTAATAAGTTTTTATAACTAAGAGACTTTTCACAAATTCTGTAAGTGTCATTCCAAGAAATAAGTTTTGGAAGCGAAACCTGTAATCCTTCAATTGGAATTTTGATGCATGTTTTTGGCAGTGCTGCTGACCTCCCTGGGAACTCTGAATGTCCTGTGATTAGCAGGCCACCTGGTGATGCCCGGGTGACTCTCCCAGCGCCTGGCAATGCCTGATAGGCTACCGTGTTTGGTTTACATGAATAAGCCTAACATTCATCATTGCTAAACACATCTGCGATACCTATGGTGATCACTAATGAGTAAAATACTACAGACGTCTTCAAAATAGCTTCTAATTTTCTCAGTCTCTGAAAGTTCCTAGAAATTCTTACTACTTAGCCCCACATGTTGAAGACCTAGGAAACCTTAGGGAGAGATCCTGTGTGTGTCTCCACTGTCCGTTCGGGACCAGTGAGTGTAGATGAGACGGCAAGGAATGGAAATAATTGAGTGAGGAAAGTTATTACACAAAAACACGTGCTGAGCAGACTCTTAATGGTTATTGGATGAGTCTGAGAGAATCCACACCATCGAAATTTCAGCGGTGTCTTCTGTGATGACCGTAGCCCCTCTTTCTCCTCTCAGTGAGTGACCACCGCTCTAGGGATTGATGTCGTCACTGGTGCAATGCAAAGCGTCCTGGGTAACCTCCCAGCTGTAACTCCTGACCCCAGTCAGGCACCCACACTGTGTAATTTAGGAATGACTAAAAGTACCTGGGAAGGCTCTAATAAAAGCAAATCCAAACACCCTGCCCTGACTTTAGAAGCCTGCCATGGTTGGTCTTTGCTATCTTTACAACCTTATTTTCAACCCCTTTGTACAAACCTTAATAATGCCGGCACTGCTGACCTATTTGATCAGAGCCTGCCTTGGTCTCTCCACCTTGCCTTGGTCCATACCATCCCTCTGCTCCAAAATCCCTCTCAGTGTCTCCCCACCAGTAAACCTCACCTGCTTTAAGGACATCACTCAGCGCACTTTGTCTGTGAAACGTTTACTTACTTCACAGGCCACAGATCTGTCTCCCCCGGACTCCCGTAGCACTTTCTCTACTGTGTTTGATACCTGATGGCATGCATTGCACTGTCCCCACCTGCCGTCAGTACCATCAACTCCTGCTTCTTGTTCATGTCTTACATCTGCCAGTCATCTGTGAACTTCCGGGGAACAGAACAAGTGTCAGCCCTCACGGTTACCCATAACATTTAGACCAGAACGAGTTCCCAGTGAAGCCTGAGCAACGTTTCATTACTAATCATTGAACAGACCAAAGGCAGGCAGAGGCTCCTACACAGACTTATCAGAGTAGACATAAAATATAAATGTCTGTTCCAGAGGAAATCTTCAGAATTTCCAGTTGTCTAAGTAATAGTCTAATGCTATTGATAAAGGAACAATTCTAAAATGCAAGCCATCACTCAAAAGTTATTACAATTTTGACTTAAAATTCCAGTTAATTTCAAGCATACATGGAAGACACAGGAGGAGAAAAGAAAGATAGTAGTCTGGCATTTCTTCTCATGTGAAAGTTTGCATACTAATTAATGAGCTTGGAAAAATGATCGGTTTATGGATGTTTCTTTCATGCTAGGAGAAGAAGCACAACATAGATATCTTCCAAATTAACAGAAGGGGTAAAAGAATATTAATCAATCCAGCAATCATCAAGGGAAGAAACCTGAAAAATTATAATGTAGTACATAGGATACTTAAACCCAATGTGTTAATGACCCTAGATATGTCAGTTGCTTAAATTTATTTGTTAAAAACAGAAATGCTTAGATTATGTGTTGAAAACTCAGATTTATGCTGTAACATGAGACAGATTTAAAGTACTTAAAGTAAGTGAACAGACAGAGCCAGATCCAACAAGGATTAATTTTTCAAAGTAAAAATGACAATGCTATGGCTGGTATCTAGATGGTCCCCAAATCCTCATGTGCTCATAGGTGGAGTTTTGGGAGGTGGCTGGATGAAGACGTGTGAATGTGGATAGAGTGTGTGATGCATGGATTCGTCCCCTTGTTGGATTAGCTAGTTCTGGGTGCAGCTAAGTAGATTTGTTGAAGAGGGAAGCTCCACCCTGAGTGTGGGTGGCACCAATCAACAGGCTATTGGCCTAGAAGGAATAGAAAGGGAAAGAAGAAGGCAGGCTGGGCTTCCTGCCTGCCCTGCCATGGACTGTTTCTCCTCCACCACACCGCCCTGCCCTGGAGCCAGCTGACTATGGACTGAAACCTCTACAAACTGTGAGCTAAACACACCTTTCCTCCTTTAAATTTGGGTGTTGGTTATTTTGTCTCAACAATGAGAAAAAGTAAGATAGACAATAGTAATATCCAATATAGTACAACTGAAAGTATCAATATTGAATAAGATTTAAAAGACTAGTATTGAAAAAAGATATAATAATCCAACAGTATATGTTCAGCTTGATGGGTATACTAGACAGCTTATTAGTAGTAAAAAAAAAAAAAAAAAAAAAGCTATGACCAGTCTGTCTTATTAATACACATGCAAAAATTATAAATAAGTATTATTTAGCTAAATCTGGTTTTAGGGGGTTTTCTTAAATAAGATCTCACTATGTAGCCCAGGCTGGCATCAAACTCACATAAATCCTCCTGCATCAGCCTCCCCAGTGCTGGGGTTATAGGGGTGTGCAACCACACCTGGCTAGCTAAATTTGGTAGTGTAGCAAAATGAATAATACAAGTTTAATGCAAACGAGTAATAATAAAACGAATGATAACAAGTTTGTGTAATATTAGACTATAAATTAATATATAACTATATGCTAGTCACCCAAAGAGAGAAAGCAAATAAATAGATATTACAAAGAAATTTGATAAAAAATATTTTAAATAAAATTAAATATTTTTAAAAATAAAAGTTGAGGTCAATATATATTACTTGTTATTCCTTATTAAAATGTATTAATACTAGAGATAGTAAATAACGAAATAAGACAAAAAAAACTTTTGCGAATGTGAAAAGGACCAAGAGAGGGAGGGAAAGAGAACAGAATGAAAAGAGAATTGAGATGTGCTACCTGCATGCACCAGCCCCCAAAAGGAATGCGGTCATTATTACTGTAAACAAGATAATAAAAATAAAAATGAAACCATGAAAAAACACAACGGGGAGAGAAATACTGAAAATGAAGATGAAAATTATCATTTTGTCTATATTATTATATTTCTGCTGGCAAAAATCCAAAAGAATGAATGGTAAACTAATGTGCCACTCAGGCCGGGAAGATGGCAGAGAAACAGCCCCTGCGAGATTCGGCATCCAGACGCTGGAAGAGAAGAAACAGGGAAGAGGGTCCCTGGGACCCCGCGAGGGTCTGAAGTGAGAATTGAAGCCCCCAGGGAGAGCGAAGAGACAGACTCACGCAGAAGAGGGAGGCGACAAGCTGAGCTTTCTCCCTGAGCCGGACTGGCTGCGTGGGAGGGCCAGCTCAAGCCACTGGCGACCCAGAAGTGTCCGTGGAGAAATGCACGGTGGAACAGAGCAGCGGACACAGCGGACTGCAGTGGCTGGTGAGTCGTTCGGGTTCACAGTCCCCAGGGTGGACAACTGGCCGAGAGCCGTCTTGGAGAGGGGACAGCTGAGCTCGGAACTCAGAGCAGCTGCCGCCCCTCCATCTAGTGGCTCCCACTGACAGGGTTGGGGCACCAAGGTCAAGCCCCTGGAGGCACAAGGCGTGTTGCAAGCTGAACAAATTGTGTTCCAGCCCCACGGCCGGAAACCAGCCTGAACCTCAGCACAACCAAAGGTGCAGGCTGGCTGGGATTATCCACTACCCTCTGCTGTAAATCTACAGCAACATAGATCTTTGCTCTATTCCAACCTAAGTCTCAAGGAGATTTTATTTGAGGTTTTATGAAGGTGATTCTAAAGCTTACCCAGAAGATTAACTGTAGAACAATAGCCCAAATAATTTTTAAATGGAACAAAAATGGATAGAATAAGTCAACCATATTACAGTAAAGTTTATCACAAGCTATGTGGTATTAGAGCAAGAAATTAAAAATGCGGAAAAGGAACAAAAGAGAAAGTCTAGAAAACATCTGTGTATTTGCTACAGCAACAGAAACACCAAAAATGTCACCCAGGATTTGGAGGCAGATTCATTTATCAAAGGACAGGCACGGACAAGGAATCAATCCTTATATAAATGTCAGGCCTCGAGGCCCAGAGAGGGAGGTTTTCATGGGGTTGCAAAAGGGAAGTACAAAAGCAGAGTACTTGGTTGTCTTTGATTGGTTCTTACCGTATGCATCACAGTGACCAGCCATTCCTAAAAGTAACAGGAACTGTAACAGGAACTGTCACCCGGGCAACTCACAGAAACTGAAGTACACGGGGGGGGGGCATTTTCTGCTATACACTGAATTTAGTATTCTATAAAAATAAGAATTTCTAAGGCCAGGGATATAGCTTAGTGGCACAAGTACCTGCCCGGCAAGCACAAGGTCCTGAGTTTAATTCCCAGTACCAAAAAAAAAAAAAAAAAAAAAAAAAGAATTTCTACCATCCCGGTGAAACCAGGAATCAAGTATTCACCAAATGACATTGAATTTCAAATGCATTTAGGGTTTTAATAAAAGTATAGCCAAAAATATTCTGGAAGGAATCAGGGAAAAAAAATCATCAACTTGGTATGACGGTGATAATTCCACAGAAGAAACCTACCTAATAGTCACAAAAGGGAAGATTTGGAGTTCTGACTACCTAAAAATAAAAATAATCATTTGTAGGAAGATACCATTTTAAAAACTAATTTACAGATAGAAGACTGAGCAAAAAAAAGTAATGATATCCATAATACCAAAATCATTTATAAAAAGATAACAGTAAAAAAATAGTCAAAGGGTAAGAGTAAGTGATATTTATTTAAAAACAGAATAAAAAGAAGTAACCTACAGAAAATAAGATATCAATGGGCTATAATAGTATAATATATACTCACAAGGTTATTCATAAATTAGAGATGTTTGTGTGTGACTACTTTTAGCCCACTGGACTGAAAGAGTTAAATGATTGCTTATATCTGATTTGGATAAAGGTATAGAGAAACAGAGGTTCACATCTCCTATAACCACAGACTCAGCACAATATTTTTAGAGAGCAGGTTGGCAGTATCTTTTAAAAATTTTAAAGTTCAACTTTATACAAACTTTGCAACTTAATTCTTAACTTCATCTTTACTTTTGCCACATTTTTACAAATTTATTTTGTACTGATACATAACACAGAATGTAAATATTAATGAGCTGCTACATGATATTTTACATACATACACGTTTTTCAATGTTTAAACCATGTTAACTTTATCTCTTCAAACATCCGTCATGTCTCTGCGGTGAAAATATTCACAATCCTTTCTTTTGGATTTTCAAGAGGTAGAGTACATCATAGCACACCAGAGCTTCCTACCCCAAACTATAATTTAGTACAAACAGGTCACGCCTCCTGTATTCCTCTCTCCTCCCTGCTCTAGCAGCCCCTGCTAATATCATTCTTGTGTGCCTGTGCTAAAGCAATATCTGCAAAAGTGCATACAAATATATGGGACTATTTCAGTTCTTCTTCAGTTGTAAGTGGGAAATGTACAAACAATGTGATAACCCTTCCATATAAGAATAAAGAAACTGTACATTATGGAGCCATTTAAAAAATGAAGCCCATTTTATGTACTGTTATGGAAAGTTAGTTACCTCCAGTCGCACGCAGAGGGGGTGAGGAGGCTTGTAAAAGCATAGACAATGAGAGTGCTCTGCCCTGGTATGGCGTACTCACTTTGACTTTGATAGCAGTGTGGGAGTGTTGTGATAGTGAAAGGTAGACTGGCTTGTACCCATTTTGTTACTGATTTAAATTCTCTACAGATGATGCATCCTCTCCCTGCCTGCACCTGGGATACTTCCATGGTATGTGCCATCATTTAGTAAGGTCTAGAAAGTGGTCTGGGTGCAAAGCATGGGACACCCTGGCCATGCTGGGCAACTTCACCTGTGTCTGTCTTGTGTGATTTCCAAAAAGTGACCTCTTCAGAATGGCTTCTGCTGAATTTCTACCTTACAAATTGTATGCAAGTTTTTCTAACTCTATTCCTACAACCACACAAAAAGATGAATTCTGGGGAAAGTAGTTCCCATTTTCAGACAAGCTGATACACTGATACACCCCATCCAGCACAGCCGCATAGGATTGGCCATCCAAAAGAAAAATATCCTTTTCTCCAGCTTTCTGCAGACATGGTCAAGTTCATGCAGATGGCCTTCCCAGTCATGATAGCACTGCCGTTTACATCTAGATGTCTCCCTTGAGCCTCATGTGCTCACAGGGGGGCTTTGGGAAGAGGATTGGGCCATGGGGCACTACAGCTGACTTCCTGTCAGTGGTTGATCGGAGGAGGTAGGTGGATTGCTGGGGGAGTGTTCCGGAAGGACCTATCTTCCTCCCTGTCTCTTCCTTTCCTTCCCTACTTTCTGGCCACCATGATGTGAGCAGCTTTCCTCTGCCCAGGGCTTTCCGCCAGGCAGTGCCTGTCTTTAACCCTACCAGACACAGACAAATCTTCTGAAACATGACCCCATGTAAACTTCTCCTACTTTCAATTTCGGGCCTTCAGTGTTTTGCCTGGTAACAAAAAAAAAAGTAATTAAAACACAAGGCTTCCTACACAACTTGTGTACAGTTAAGGGCTCCATCTTAAGCCAGAGAAGGAAGCTGCACCCATGGACAAACGACCATGGAATGTTTCCTTCCACCACATAGTCCACCTGACTGATACAGTGATGGAATAATCTAATGAAACTAAGTGGTCACGTGGGGAACAACACCTTGTGGGTCGGGGTACTGTCCCTCTGGGTTATGTAGAGTCCCTGAACTCACCTCAGGTAAGCAGTACATATCCCTTGTAGCTAAAATGCACAATTCACAAAGCACTTGATGACAGCCAGAGTGGCTTTTCTCTCTCACTCACACACAGGGACCAGTTGGTGCAAGTTGGGCTCTCTATTTCTATGATAGTGTACCAGAGAGATTCCAAATTTTGATCTAAATACTATAATAAGCAATTGCCACAAGCACAATCTAGCAGGGTCAGGGTAGTAAGAATTCATGCCCCTTATGGGAAAAGCCTGGATCTTAGACAAACAAGCCAGGTCAGACAGTGTGTGAGGTAGGTGTGAGGGTATCTAAAGTGAGTGATGGACAAGAGAGATGAAGAATATCAATTTGAGCCTTGGGGGCAATTGCAAAAGTGGACACTTTGTACCTTGGGTGGCTAACATTCTTGCCATGTCATTCCAGAACAAGACGGGAGCTCTACCATGAATTCACAACAGGGCAGAGAGCATCCCCACATGGACACAATTTTAGTTCTGGTGAGGGGAGGACCTTAGATATAATAGTTTGTGATTGTCCAAAGATAATCTGTAAATTCTTGAGTCAGGCTTTGCTTTCTAGAAGACCCATGTTAAAACACTAACAGAAGTGAGCCATAAATATCCCTCATGGCCAAGTTACAAAAAAGAAATGAGAGAAAGAAAGAAAGAAAGAAAGAAAGAAAGAAAGAAAGAAAGAAAGAAAGAAAGAAAGAAAGAAAGAAAGAAAGAAAGAAAAGAGAGACAAAAAGCATTCTGGTCCCAGCCGCATGATCCACACTATTTCCTAGCTGTGACCAGATAGATGATGATGATGATGAGAAATAGATAGATAGATATAGAACAACTTGACTTTTCTTTCTTCTCTGTTACCAGATAGGTAGATAGATCATAGGTAAATAGATAGATGATAGATTGATAGATAGATGAAAGATTGATAGATGATAGATAGATAGATGATAGATAGATAGATGATAGAATAACTTGCCTTTTCTTTCTTCTCCATTACCCTGCTGTTTTAAGTATTAGTCATGAATTCGTGTCACAAATAAAATTAATAACCCACAGATGGAGTTGCTTCCAGTTGGCAAGGGGAGGCACAAGAACACACTAAAAAAAAAAATACTACTTTTGACCGTGGCTCTGTGCAGCCTTCCTTCTCAGGGTCTGTGCTTCCAGGATTGCAGGGGGAATTATGAACAACTCAGTACCACTTTAGTGTTTCTTTTAAGTGTTATAAACACAGACTCAATTTCTCTCCCTTACATCCAAACACCCTTCCAATGCCAACGCCCGCCTCCAGTGGTGCCGACACTTGTCTATTACCTTCCACTGGAGACAGCATCTCTTCAGGGTCCTGGTCACCAGCAGAGGAGTTCAACTCAATTCTCTAGGTATTTAGTAAGTGCTCCCCTCTACTAGACATTGGAGAGAAAACAGAAGGAGCTCTCAAAACACTTTCACTTGGGGACGAAACACTCACACAACAAACAACTAATTTGGTCTGAACAGCAGTAGCCAAGATACACGTAGGAAATCACTTGGAGAAGGAACACCTGAAGACAAGGCTAACAGAGAAGAAAGCAGATCTGCTGTTATTTCCCCATTTGCTCATCAAGATGAGGATGTGAACATTTAAGTGTGTCTGGAGGGAAACACTTCAGGGATGTTTCCCCAAGGGATGTCGGAGGAGCTACATATCCCAGGTGAGCTGGTGTGGCACCATGGCTCCATTTGTTCTGTCCCCACAGCAAGAATCCAGGTCAGAGCAAAAGCTGCTCTCTGTCTCCACCTGCCAGCCTCAGACTCCAGATTGCAGTAACTTCTGAGATTCAATCACCTTTCAGAGGTGAGTCCTTTTGGAAGTTAGCGCTGGTCCCAACCAGTTAGATAGCTGGCCCAGAGACTGAGAACAGTTTGTGTAAGGGTGCTGTGGCTGGGAGAGGTAGAACAGGACGTGAGGTGAGAGATTGTTACTCAGAGACACACAGGTCCCCACCTAGTCCAACCAGATCCAGCCCAGGAAGTGGAAATAACAGGACCTGCTGTGGGCAGTCTGTAGCTTAGGTATCCTACCAGTTCTTTACCTCATTTTTGTTTTTGTAGCATGTCTCCCTTCTGCAGATGTTTCCCACCTCTTCTGATTTGTAAGCCGTGCTCTTCAGAGCAGAGAGACTGCTGAGCTTCTGCCAGGGCCCCCTGCCCTTCCGTTTTCCAAAATCTGAGAGATGGAGATTTGCTGTCTGTGGCTTCTCTGTGGAAAGAAAAAAAACCTTGGAGAGACAAGTGACTTGGGGAATGAAAGAAGAGAGAGGAAGGGAAATGAGAGGGAGACAGCATCGGGAGAGAAGAGAGTGCCTTCTGTCTCGGAATCCGATATTCTTCACAGCAGACCGCAAGGAAAATCACACTAGTTTAACTTCCCTTTCCTGCTTCTAGGTGAAACTTTGTGAGGCATCAATAGTTTTCTCATCACTTATGATTCTAAAACCAAGTCTCATTTTATACTGAAGACCCACTTCCAAGTACTAAAGAGCTAAGACGGGCCCAATGCAAAGCTCGAGTTTCACATCCAGCTCTAAGCACGCATCCTCTCTCTCGAGCTCAGGTCTCCTGCGCAGCTTGATGGAGACAGGAGGGGATGGGGGGTTCTGGTCTTCCCTTGTCTTTTTGCCTTGCGTTCCCATTATCCTCCCTTTCTGTTGTTTTGTTCTTCCTTTCTTTTTTAGTTTTACAGGGTCAGGGAGAAAAGATGAGGTGGGGAAAAGTCTGTTTCCATCAAACACTAGCAGCCGGGGCCTTTGGTGTAGCAAGCAGCTCTCTCAGAAGACAACTTCGGGTGCTCCAGGGACCTTGTTTCAAAGTGTGTATCATTATGCAGTTCCCTGACAAGAGCGCTGTTTTTTCTCTATTTTCTCTTTAAGATATTTCTTTCATAACAGAGTCACCCCATGGGCTCTAACAGTGATGTCCTGCACCACCCTGGCAGGCCCTTTCTTGGCTGGAGTCCCCGGAGGCAGCCTGAGTTCAGTGAGCCCTGCAGTGTGCACTTGGCCTGTGGGAAATGCACCCACACCTGCCTCACTGTGGATGAGAAGGTGGGATTTCCCTACCAACCATCATTCTCTCCCTCGCCCCTGTCAAGTGGGCTGATCCACTGAGACCCCCACCTCTAGAAGTGAGAAACTAACACAAGTCTTTTGGTTCAACCGTGTCTTCTAAATTCTCTGGGTCATCAAGCAGAGCCACAAAGGAAGAAAAGTTCTGATCATTCCTTCTTGTATTCGTTTACCAAGAGCCATTCTTTGGACTCCTCCCTGAACTTTGGTAGGGAGGGATATACACATATCACACTCACATAAGGATTTCTCACATTCAGTTGTTTCAACTTCCCCAAGCTCTCACTTTCTTCACCTTCTAAATTTCTACCTTCTTAGATTTAAAAACATCACAGACAGTCTTGGGACCCACTTTCTCATTTTTAAAAATTCTTGCAGGAGTAACTAGCATCTTTAGAATGAATATGTGATACCCTTCCTCTGTGGTGGATTTGAACAACACTTGGCACTAACTGAAAAAATCAAATTCAGAGCCTGGACGTAGCTTAAAGTATGTTCATCGAGAAGCCAACAGCATGCCCTGTCTTTTCCTTCCCAGGCATTTCCTGGCTCTGCACTGACGAGATAGCCCCTTTTAAGTCACCCTTCTACTTGTCAGGTTGAAGGAACTTCATTCCCTTCAGTGTTCGGGAAATCCCCCCTAAATAACTGCAACTGAAAAGTACTGTTCTGGTTTTCCTTGTGAAAACATAGAGACTTGTGCTCCTTTCCTCAGGTTCACAGAAATATGCAGCAAGGAAACCAAACCACCATCTCCGAGTTCATCCTTCTGGGGCTTTCCAGCGAGATGGAGAAGGAGAGCCTCCTCTTTGTGCTCTTCTTGGGCATGCACCTGGTCACTGTGGCTGGGAATGGGCTCATCATTCTGGCCATTGCCCGAGACACGGGCCTGCACACCCCCATGTATCTCTTCCTTGCCAACTTGTCCTTTGCTGACATCTCCTCCTCTTCTACCTCCATCCCCAAGATGCTGATGAATATTCAGACCAAGAGTCAGTCCATCTCCTATAGCAGCTGCATCACCCAGATGTACTTTTCCATCGTCTTCACTGTCATCGACAATTTCCTCTTGGGGGTCATGGCCTACGACCGCTTTGTAGCCATCTGCCACCCACTGAACTACACAACTATTATGCATCCCATGCTTTGCATCCTCCTCACAGTCATCCCTTGGGTCCTCAGTAACATTGTTGCCCTGACACACACCCTTCTACTCATCCAATTGGTCTTCTGTGACAGCAACACCATCCCACACTTCTTCTGTGACTTGGCCCCCCTACTCAAACTGTCCTGCTCTGATGCAACGGTCAATGAGCTTGTGCTCCTTGTCGTGGGCTTACTGGTCATCATCTTCCCCTTTGCTGTCATCCTATTCTCCTATATCTACATCATCAGGGCTGTGTTGAGACTCTTATCCCTAGAAAGAAAGTGGAAAGCCTTCTCCACCTGCACCTCTCACCTGACTGTCCTGTTGCTCTTCTATGGGACAATCGTAGGAGTTTACTTTTTCCCCTTGTCCACTCACCCAGAGGACACAGATAAAATTGGTGCTGTGCTATTCACTGTGGTGACACCCATGGTGAACCCCTTTATCTACAGTCTGAGGAACAAGGACATGAACAGTGCTCTGAGGAAGCTCATCAGTAAAAAAAGGGGTTCCTCCCTTTGATGCCCTGGATGTCTGAATTCTTTGATCTGCATAATGAAATTGATTACTCAGCCCAGAGTTTATGGCATAGTTGTGATGGTTTAAGTTTTGTACATTTTCAGGTATTTGCCTCCTATTCCAGTCCTTGAGGGCTTTGTGCTTTTCTACAGAACTCTGATCTTAGACACAAGATGGTCTAACCCCATAGTACATCAACCTAAAACACATCTACTTTCTCTTCCAGTAGATTTAGTATTTCTGTTTTAATATTTAGATCTTTGATCAGTTTTGACTTTAGTTTAGTGCACAGTGATAGACTTTGGTCTAGTCTTAGTCCTCAGCATGTGGAAAGTCAGTTTTTCCAGCACCATTTATTAAAGAGGCTATCTTTCTTCCAGTGAATGCGTTCGGCACCTTTGTCAAAGATAAGGTGACTGAGTATGTTTGTAGTTGCATCTACATCTTCTAATCTGTTCCATTGATCTTCAAGTCTCTTTTTTGCCAATACTATGCTGATTTTATCACAGTAGATTCTGTTAGTTTATTGAAAGGAACAGTTAATGCTTAATTGTTTGATCAATTTTGTGTGCCTAAATTGGTAATCTGAACAAGTACTCTGAAGATAACAATATGCATTATAACAATCATTGTTAATGTTCTATCATCTTGTTTTAAAATTCTGTATCATTTTTATTCTTTTTTCTTATTTTTTATTCTCTTTAAAATAAAAAAAAACACATCTTGATCACAGTCTGTTACCACAAACTTTGATGTAAACTTATAACTTAAATAAGCAGTGCTTGTAATACCTATAGTCTAGCTTTTGAAGTTTTGAATACAGTTATTATTAATCCTTTGCTCCTCTAGATTTTTCCTGAAATTTGCTTCTATTTAATGAGATATTTATTTGTTGTAAAAATGAATACTGTGCTTCCACTTCCAATTATTTGGGGCAATGCTGAATTAAATGAAGCAAAATGTTATTAACTAGATGACACCTCAGAGCCTTACCTTACACTCTCTCATTTGAGTAAGGCAAAGTACAAATAAAGAGTAAAATAAAGCACTGGTACAAGCAAAGAAGGAGATTGATCTTTTGCAAATGGGAAGGGATACTGGAGACAAAGGGTGAGGGGAGGGAGTGAAAGGGAGGGGAAATAAAAATGGGACCAAACACCCACAAGGAACGTAAACACTGGATGTCATAAACATGCGCTAAAAATAACAGCAGTAATAATGGAACGGGGAAAGCGGGTCTGGAGACGGAAGAGGTGGGTGGGTGGGAAGGGAAGTAAATTAAGAAAGAATCAAGCTGTGCTGTTCCTGCACCTACTCCCTGAGGTGAACATAAACTTCATGTACTGCAAAGAGGCACTAATACAATTTTTAAAATTTTAAAGAGCAGTATGGAATGCAGCCTTCCTCAAAACTAAACTTCAATAATACCGAACTTAATGTATCTCAGAGTGTCACAGAATATGTTTGGGAGATATCCAGAGGAAAAGCCACAGAAATGTGTGTACAGAAAGTACATTACAGTGCTGACTCAAGCAGCTCTGGAAACTTGAAGTTTGTCTGCTCACTTTCTTGAGCCTATTCTCTCATCTATGAAATGAGGCCACTGCTCTGCACCCCTTCTACTGCTGAAGCTGGGCATCGGAATTATCTGGTGGACTTTTTCAAAATTCACCTTCTCAGACCCCACAATGCCTTTTCTTTCTGGCCGGCTGCAGTGGTCTTGGGTTCAGATTAGCAGAGTCATCAAATACAGCCCAAGTCAATCTTACTGAGCCCTAAAACAGGATGCAGGATGTCCACAACGACAAGGCAGTGGGAACCTCGTGACTCCCCAGCACACCTGTGACAGCTCAAGCAGTCCAAGCTAAAAATACACATGACTGAGACAGAGCAGTGAGTGGACACGGTCTGCCTCAGTCCAGAGATGCATCAGCTCTGGGTTCCTGAGGCCCTACACCCTGCTGATGTCAAATGGGTGTGATCAGTACCTAACTGCTGCTGCAGCTGCATCTCAGCACGTACAGGTCATTCATGTATAAGGAAGACCATCTGCAAAGGGGCTTTAACCATGGTTCAAACTCTGAGGATTCTGAGTTAATAAGTAAGCTACAAACCAGGTTTTATTGCTTTCTTCCCAGACCGCACCTTGGATCTACTGACTCAGCCTCTCCGGGGAAGGAATCAGGCACCTGTGTTTTGGAAACACCCAGAATTATACCCAGGAGAATTGTTTTAAATTGTTTTCTATCCTTATAGTCCTGTCCTGGTCCTCTATTTCCCCTGACTTGAAGGCTCCACAGGAGGCAGAAGGGAAAGTTCCATCTGTAGCAACAGGAAGGCTGATTTGCCCACAAATGGACTTGTACACAAACTGGAAGTTTGCCTGAAGACATGAATTAGAATTAGGATTAAAACAGGGAAGACAACTGAGTAAGAAAAAGGAATCACAGGCTTTTATGAAGACTTTGATAATCTTCACAGGAAAGACAGATATTTGTACCTTGAGTCTTACATTTCCCTGAATCTCTAATTTTCTATTTTCTACAAACATCTATTGAGAACCTTTTATTTAACAGTCTCAGAGTAAAAGGATGAACAACTCAACTCACAGTCCATGACCTCAAGGCACTACCAAACCACACAGAGAAAAATAAAAATAATTTTGCATGACTTTAATAAAGGTAGTATTTGGTCAATAATTACTGTCATTAATTTAAAAGGCATAAAGAGTTTATTCAAAGTGCAGTTAAGTAAATTTTACACTATTCTTGCTTGCTGGCTTTCTCCCCTGAGAAAAACCAATTCATAGTTTTATTATGAAACTAAAGGAGACTTCTGTCCTCTAATTGAAACTAACATAAACATGAGGAGATTTTAGAAAGATCAAAAAGAGGTCTACATAGGATAGGAATACCCTGTAAATCCTAATGTATAAGATGCCAATAAATACTAATTTATTTATCTACTAAAGAAAAATGTTTGAGTACCTAGTAAGGGTGAAAGGGAAATAAGGCAATGGCCCTAAGTTCTTAGCTCTTACTTTATCGTGAATGAGCCAGACAGCAAACATATGAATAAATACATGATGGATGAACAGTGTGAGGCAGAGCGGCAGTGGGCAGGGCTCAGGGGGGACTGGCTATGTCAAGTAGGCAGAGAAGTCAGACAGTGACTCACTCAGGTATTTGAGCAGACAACTGATTAAACAGTGAAGTGAGCCAGGAGGTCTGGAGACGCCTCCCAAGAAAAGGGAAGAGGGGATGTGAAGGCAGTTCCTATGGGAGTAGGTTTGGCTTTCTCAAGGAACGGGAAATGGACACAGGCATGGAGGTGGTTACCAACCCACGCAAGGTGAAGCTTGCAGGCCGCTGGGGGGAAATTATATTGTTTAGATAGTTACATACTTAAAGTCATGAGACTGAATGAGATTGTGTCTCCTGAGAGAATATGACAGTGCCCTAGGAGGCCCTCGTACTGAAGAAGGCAATAAAGTAGTGCTCAGGAAGCCAAAGAAAGAAGAGGAAATATTGCTAAGGAAAACAGGGAATAGCTATTTCAAATACCGCAGGACCAGAAAGCCCTCTGAGCTCATCGTCCTCTCTGACCTGCTGGCATCCCCAGCGCTCCGAAAGCACAGCTGCTATCTCAGCATGAAAATGAAAAGGGCCCCACGGCCCTCAGGATGGTTTTGTGAGAGGAGACCAACATCTCACATTCTTTGCTTCTGCCTTCCTCTAACTTGCCTGTGTCTCCTCGTCTACTTCTTCTCCTCCTACCAGATTTTTAAATGACTCCGAACATGGTTGATGAGAATGTCAAGTGATACAATGGCTTTGTAAACCAGCCCAGGAGTTTCCTAAAACATTAAACATATACCTGCCTTATCATATAGCCATTCTATCCCTAAGAGAACTGAAAACATATTTCTATTCAAAAGCTTTCCATGAATCTCATAATAGCTTTATTTCTAATGGCCAAAAACTAGAAACAACCCAAGTAGCCATTAACAGTTGCAGAAATAAGCAAACACAGTACAACCACACAATGTAGTAATGCTCAGCAATATGGAGTGAGCTACTCATGTATGTGACAATGTTAGTGATTCTTGGAACAATTACACTAAGTTGAAGCCATACATTATTTTTATATAAAATTGCAAGCTGATTGTGGTGATAATTTCATGAATGTCTTCCTATGTCAAGACTTATCACATTGTACACTTTAAGTATATTCAGTTTATTGCATGTCAATTAAACTCAAGAAAATCATTTGTAATCCAGAAAATCAGAAAGGGTTTTAGATATATCTCTTGAGTATGATGAGGACAAGGATAGAGTGATCAAACAAAAATAATGAATTCTGTCTGTACACATTCATATATGCATGCAGTGCAGTATTTTATAATACTACTAAATAATAAGAATTAACAATGATTAGCATTTGTAACATAATATTGAGATCCTTAAATGACTGCTTAAGATTGAAAAACAAAGGCAAGGTTGGTGATTAACTGGTAACACCATACTGACTAGCTACTTACTGAAGAATGTTTTGACCCAAAAGGCTTTGTAAGGCAATAGTTCATCTGAGCCACTCCTACCCTTTCTATGGGCACTGAAAATTCCCCCAGATCTGCACTGAGCCATAAGACAGCCAATGTAAGTTTCATGAACTTCACTCTTACCTCAGTCCTAGGATACATCCACCTCAGCCCACATCAAACAAAGATTCAGGCTAAGAGCACAACTGAAAACCAGACACCTCTGAAGAAAGTTGCAAGAATTTGGGGCCTTGGAGAAAAAAAAAGGAAGAGAATCCAGAAGGAATAATATCAGTTAAGGGTAACCACATTGGAACAAGAAAGAACTAAGATCAGAATTTTCTTGCTAGTAGCATGAATAAGTCACATAAGCTTTCTGTGTCTTGATGGATTTTTTTCTTTCTCTAAGTGGAGTCAATAATAATTATTTTCCATTAAAGTTGTTAGGAGGACTAAAATAAATGATTCATGTAAAGCTTTTAGCATAGTGCCTTGCATATGGTAGGGATGCATTAGCTTAGGAGTGAAGTGAAAAAATTATTAGTGAGCCCTCCACTTCTGGAAGCATCTGCACTCAAAACTAATCTGGGCCCAGGAGGTCCCGGACATCCTTGGCAATTCTGAAATAAAGAAGCCGTGTGTCTCTTTGCCCATTACTCATTGTGTTTGGAGTCTGGATGATTATTTTAATATGTACTAATGGTGGTAAAACATACTAAGCACCTTTCCATTCTCCATGTGCACCAAGTTGTTTTGAGAATAAGTGAGATAAATGGGAAGCCCAAAGTAAGTATTGAGTAAATATTATCTCACGTACAGGAAGCAGGTCAACTAATCTGAAGCCATACACTGGTGCAAAATTCTGAGCCTCTCCTACAACATAAACACATCTAATTAACGCAGGCCACAGAAGCTGATGTGTTCAGGAAGCATCTGCATGGCAGATGAAATCTGAAACTTGGCCAGTAGGATACACTGTACAAAGTTCCTTCATCTCATTCAATAGTTTTAAGTGATTTGTGTAAAACACAGACAAAAGCTCTGGTGTGAGTGCCCGTCTCTTGACCACCAGTAAAATGTCTTTGCCTGTATCTTTTCCTGTATATGTCCACCCAAGATATTCCTAAAATACTTGTCCTATGTCCTTAAACTGAAAGCTCAGATGAATTATTTAATCTATATTCACTTCATCATATACAATCACACACACACACACACACACACACACACATCACATGATTCAATACTAACACTTAAGGGGCTATGAAATGAATGTTATTTACTGCCTTCTGCCTCCACAAGTTGGACTTTTACTTTTTCTCCACCAAATAAAAGGAAAAGTACAATAACAATAAATTTCAAGTTGAGTGATTTAGAGCAGGCAGTAGATCACAACCAGAGATGGTAGATATGGCAATTAAGAGATCCGGCTTTGGCAAGGAGGAAGCATCCCTCCACCACTCACTCCCTCACTGACCTTGGGGAAACTGCTCAGCCCCTCTAAGCCTTAAGTGCTTCATCCATTGAGAACAAGAAATAATACTAGAACATGCTTCACAGGTATATCTTGCAAATTAAATAAAGTAAGTCCTATAGCAAATGTACTGAAGTCCTGGAAGGTAATAATGCATAATAAATATTAGTTCCTATCTATTGATATTGTTACAATTTTTATTACCATTCCAATAACCCAGAAGCAGGAAGAAGGCAAATTTTATAAAGAACAAATGAAGAGACTTGGAAAATTCCCTTTAATTCAAATAGTAATCGCATTTGCAAATGGCTTTGGAATTTTCCAACACTTTTCACTACACATCCAGTATGTGTTGTGCCACAGAAAGTGATGAGTCCAGGAAACACTTGTGAATAAGACAGACATGGTTGCTACCCATCTTCAGCAATAGAATTCTATGACATAGGTCTACTCACTGGGAAGATAAGAAAATAAAGCCTGGAGAATTTGAGTCTTAAAGACAGATGCTGGAACCTGAGGATAATTCATTTTAACAAGTGTTTATTCCTTTTTAGGTACTTTGTTAGGCATTGGGTGTGAAAAAATGTTTGTTCTCTGGATGTTTACTGTCCACTTGTGAGAATCAGGCATTATGAAATACATAAAACAACCAGCCTGCCAGAGAATGACATGTGTTACAGAGAATAGTAAGTCAGGAAGTGGAGGTGCAAAGTTCAGGTATAACTTTAAGTAGAATGGTCTAGGAAAGCCGTCTCTGGGTCATCATTGAGAAATTACAGAAAGAATAGAGAGACCAAGAAGTGGAATATTTCCGAAGGATCCATGTAGGGCCTTCCAGAAGCCATTGATCAGCTCAGGGATTTCCTAACAGCCTCCTTTACCTCCTTATTCCTCAAGCTGTAGATGAGGGGGTTCAGCATTGGAGTCACCACGGTGTAGAGCACAGAGACAGCTCTGTCTCCCTCTGAGGACTGGCCTGAGTTGTCTCTCAGGTACATGAAGATGAGGGTGCCGAAGAACAAAGCAACGGCAGTGAGGTGAGAGGCACAGGTGGAGAAGGTCTTGGCCCGGCCCCCGGCAGAGCGGATCCTCATGATGGCCATGATGATGAACAGGTAGGACGCCAGGATCACCACGATGCACGCGGGCATGACAAAAGTGGCGAACACAATAATGACCACTTTCTGGGTGGAGCTGTCCCCACAAGTGAGTTTTAAGAGGGGAGGGAGGTCGCAGAAAATGAAGTTGATCTCGTTGTTTCCGCAGAAGGTCAGAGTGAAGGCTGTGACCGTGCGCACAAAGGCACTGGAAAAACCGGCGACATAAGCCCCGGCGACTAAGCCCCAGCGGGTGTTTTCGGTCACAATGGTGGCATAGAGCAGCGGCCGGCACACGGCCACGTAGCGGTCGTAGGCCATGATGGCCAGGAGGTAGCAGTCAATGGACGCGAAGAAGGTGAAGAGGAAGAACTGAGTGGCACAGCGAGCCTGGGAGATGGCCAAGCCCTGTTCCCACAGCACCACCAGCATCTGGGGCACGATGACAGAGGAGTAGCACACGTCCACGAAGGAAAGGTGGCTGAGAAAGAAGTACATGGGAGTGTGCAGTCGGCGGTCTTTGCGGATCAGGATGACCATTCCAGCATTCCCCAGCAGGGTGATGAGATAGAAGCTCAAAAACATCAAGAAGAGAGGGAGGCCCCACTCCGGGTGCTCTGTGAATGCAGTAAGGAAGAACTCCGTCACCAAGGTGCAGTTTCCCCCAGCCATCCATGGAGCGGTTCACCTGGGAGAGCTAAGACAAGAGCCAGATGAAGGGACCCCTCCAGAGAAACGTGACTCATTGCAAGAAATACAGCTTAAAGTGAGTGTCAGCCACTCCAGTTCAACAAAGTTTGCAGCTGAAGGAGGACCTAGGCAAATACAGAGCTCACTTCAAAGTAAAAAGTAATGGATGTTTGTTTCTTTTTTCGTTTTGTTTTCTTTTCCAGTACTAAGAATCGAACTCACGACCTTGTGCTTGCCAGGCAGGCGCTTTGCCGCTGAGCTAAATCCCCAGCCCCTGGATGTTTGCATTGTAGTAAAAACCAGGACCTAGTGACCCTCTAGCTTGTAAGTGAGTTCTTGTATTTGCAGCTTTGCGCACACTTAACTGCTTCTTGTTACATACTGCATTGAACCTCAGTGCTTTTCCCTGCTAAAAGGGATTGTACTGTCTTCCCCACGTATGAGATAATACACAGATTACAGCAGGTGTGAAAGCACATTGGAAAGCCAAAAGCAATCCACATATAGAGTGGACATTTGAAAATTTAAATGAAAGTGTTAAGGAAGGAAAATTTATATTCTATGAACAAAAGGGAATGAACCCAAAAAAAGGTCCATTATCAGCCAGCAATGGGATGGATCTGTTTGTAGGTATTTCTATTCTCAATGTAACAACATGAATGTTTAACCAACAGCTGTTTTGCTAATTAGAGTCAGCTGGTTTATTAAGGCTTTATATAGATAAATACATGTATACACACACCAGCATTAACCTCGGAACCTGTACAGCAAGTGTAAGCTCCTTTTGGCACCTAAGAAATCTCCAGAAGCATTGCTTAGTTATTCTCAAAGTCCCTAATAAGAGCAGCAGTTTGATAATAAACAGCATCCAAATTTGAGAGCAGAAATAAATGCTTCTGCAGTCTGGTGTTGTCTGAGTGTTATTGGAGGAGTCTGGGCTGGTGGATTTGGAGGTTCTTAACAGAGTTCTAGAACAAGGCTGTAAAGGAGGGTTCCGATCATGTCTGTATTCCTACGCACCAGCAGCCAGGCCACTGCCAACGTGACTCAGCAGGGCTAATAACGAAGAAATGAAATAAGACCAGCAAGCCCTGAGCTGGCATGAGCTGTTCTCACCTGAATTCCACTCGGCCAGTGACTTCCTCCTCCACTTGCTGTTTCCTCTGCCAGGGACCTGCCAATCCAGAGGACCCTAGTTCTAGTTCACCCGCACCACCATAGGACCCTCCATTAGGAGGAAGTTACCTTTCCTCTCTGGGCTTAATCACCCTGTCTTTGTTTTCTTTCAATAAGCAACACAACACGTGTCCATAAGCATAAGGACCTGATGGGGATGGGGCGACTTGCACTACCTCTGTGTCTTATGCTTGCTCTAAGAATCTTTCTCTTTCCCTCACCCCAACAAAGCAACGCGTTTGAGAATCACACAGAAGGCTCCCTCCTGTCCCCGCATGTCTTTCCTAGATGCTCTAGGGCAGAGAACAAATTTACTGTTCTCATAAGCTTGGAGACCCCTGCCCGCTCTTAGAAAATCATACTGCGCATCAGTATATTAAAAGATGTGTAAAATGGGGGCTGGGGATTTAGCTCAGCGGCAAAGCGCCTACCTGGCAAGCGCAAGGTCATGAGTTCGGTTCCTGGTACCGGAGGAAAACCAAAAAAAAAAAGATGTGTAAAATCCTACAGTTAAGAAACCTCACTGACTTCCCTAACCTACCATTTCCCAGAAGTTTTTAACCACAAACCTCTTCTTCATTAGCCACTACAAAACCAGACTTCCTAGGAAAGGATACTCCCTAGCTAACATGGCCCTAAAGAGGCTCAGAAGTCATCCAAACACCAAGCAGCAAAGCAGCAATTATCCCAGGCAGCAGAGTCTCCTGAGGGTTCTCCCCAGGATCTGGCCTCCTTCAAGCCTCTGGGAGACTGGTTCCCCCAGGAGCAACCACTCTACCTGGAGAGGCACTGGGGGCATGCTGAGGGGACATTTTCCGTGTAGGTGCCTGGGGAGCTATGGAAGGAGACACTACCTTTGCCCTTAGGAAAGGCATTCCATCAACTTTGAGGTAAGTCCCCTGGCTGAGGCCCTGCAGTTCTGTTCTATAAACTTATTGATCTGCACTCCTCATCCCCAGGTAAAATCAGCTGCCAAGCCTGTTAGAACCCTGCTTCCAGGAAGCACTTGATTGCCTTAACTGAATTTAACTTAATCAGGGACTATTTTCAGAATGTACATATAGATGAACACATAACACCACATCCCATAAATACAAACAATTATTGTGTCTTAATTAAGTTGTAATGGCTTAAAAATGTTTTTAATAAACCATATAGTAATTAGTAGTATGACTCAGCCACTATGTGGCTAGCTCTATAAGACAACCAAAATGAATCTCAAAGAGTGTTGATCAAGAATTCACATATTGTATTAGGGCCTATAAAACTGGAATAAAGTTCATTTTTCTCTAAGAGCTTTTTTGTTCTGAGATCAAAATTTAAGAGAAATTCCACAGAACAGTATCAACAAAGACTACTTCAGGTGCACACTGTATATGTATAGATGTCAGTTCACTCTCCTAAGAGGATAGACACATGAACGGATTGATTGATAAGGTGTGTTCACTTATTTAATTCATAAGGCAATCCTATGATTAGGCACTATTACTGCTGGAACCCAGCAATCTACCTGGGAATGCACACTCCTAATTCCTACACCACCCTGCAGACCCTCAGAAGGAGATTACTAACTCCACATTTGGGAATAGCTGAGAGATTCTTCTGTATATTTTGTAGCCTTTTAGAAAAAAATGGAGACTTGCCTTAGTCATTTTCCTGTTGCTGGAATACCCAGCATCCACAAATTAAAAGAGGAGAGTTTTATTTTAGCTCACAGTTACAATACATAGTCTGCAGGCTCCAAGACAGAAGGGCAAGGCAGGGGGGCATGCAGAGGAAGCAGAGAAAAAGGAGGCCAGGAGGGAGATTTGCCCTCCCAGGTCCTGCCCAGTGACCTGCCTCCAGCCAAGTCCGCTGTATCACCCCCTGGTCCGGTCCTCTTCCAAAAGCCCTGCCTATGAGCACATGGAGCCTTGGGAACATTCTCAAGTGAAACCATAGCAGGACTTGGCAGAAATAAAATCTAAGTTTCAGAGCGAGAAGATTGTAAAAGGAAATACTTGGGGCAGTTGGCCTAGTCTGTGTTCTTTCTACTAAGCATCCTCCACAGCCACTGGTAATGGGCTGGACTCAGGTCCACCTACTCAGTTCATGTGTGTCCTCACCTTCTGAGCTATCACTGACTGGACAGGGGCAAGACCCAGTCAGAGTTGGCTGTAAGGAATAATATTTTCTTTCCCAAAAAGCTGTTTGCTTGAACTACTGTAAGTACCTGTCTGTTCCCTGGAACTAAGCAATCATGGCTTATGGCCTGGAAAGCTACTAGGAAGGGTGTGAGGACAAACCCTCAGCTCCCATGCTGCAGTCCACCCTCTCTATCTTCTCTCATCCATACTCGGGCAGATCGCATGCCAGCTCAAGGTGGAGGCACACCTATTGCCTTTAAATTCACCATGAAAGGACTTATCCTGCTGTGGAAGCCCCCTCTCAGCTCATCTGTGATATCCCTGCCCTCAGCTTTCATATTTGGGAACTGTACAATGTTTATGTGCGTTCCTAAAATGCTAGACTGACGGGGCTATTAGGGGTCAAAAGATCCATGCGTTCTAATCACAGGCAAACCAACTGAGGCACTCCAATGGAAAAATTACTAGTAGTTGGATTATTAGTAGTTGAATCAATTAATTTGATTCTCAGCCCATGACTTTTTAAGGCCAAACTGGTCAGCCAGCACTTCACCTCATTTGTGGGCTCTTGTTGCTCACAAATACAGAAGATACCCCAAAGAAAGACGCCAGGTAACTGAAGCAATTCATCTTGACTTGATTCCGTGCATGCCCACACTCCCTGTGCCCCAAGTCCTCCTAAGAGTCGCTTTCTCCATTGATTTCCTTATAAGATTTGCCAAAGTCTTCTCAGAGCCTCTAGATCCAAACTTCACAGAACTATGGGGTCAAGAGGAACTTGGGAATGCAGTGCAAGTCTTCACTTCGCAGGTGTGGGGCTGGGATCCTGAGGGCAGTGATCTATAGTCCTTGGGTTTCTTAGTGAGAACTAGGTGCTAGTGGCAGAAGCCCAGCAGGTGACACAGCTGGAACACACAGGTAGAAGTATTCACCAGAGGATCCTCAACACTGTGGAGATTCAGGAGAAGGATTAGGCTAAACTTCAGGGCCAACTGAGACCAGCAATTCTGGTGACACCATGAACTTGTCTACTTTCATAATTCGCTAAATATCAGTTTTATTTTCTTCCTAAACCTATTTCTTCCAAAAAGTAGGCAGGGAAGCTTCACTGATTCTTTCTACACTCTACATGTCTTTGGTTTTCTACCACAAAAGAGAGGAAAATCGGTGTTTTGTTGCCAAGTTAAAAAAAAAAAAAAAAAAAACGAGGAAGATATCAGATATCATACGGCCAGGATGAGGAAGAAGGATTGGCCAACGTTGGTCAGATGACAGTTGATGAGGACTAGAAATGGAGACAGAAATGGACAGGGAGATGAAGGCTCATGTGGACCACGTGTTACAGTCAAGGAAGGAGCATTTCCCTGACAGAGGGATGCCACTGTGGGAGCACAGAAGAGCAGATCTTCACAAGAAGGCAAGGAGCATGAGGGAAGTGCCCACTGCTCCTGTCTTTCTGGCATACTGCAGAGGAGTTGGTAGAGCAGCAAGGGCAGTAGCACGTGGTAGAGTGAAAGGAAGCCGTGGCAGGTAAGCAGTTCGTGTTTACATCCTGTCAGCCACCAGCAGGGCATGAAAACTGTTTGTTGATTTCTTTTACCTTTATGCTTGGGCTCCCAGAAATTGAATTCCAGTGTGAAATGTGGGAAGTTTGCTTCAGGCCATTCCTTCTTACGTGACCTTATGTTCCCAGTTTTCAAATGGGCTCCCTCTTCACTTTAACTTGTACCTGGAGAGAGCTCTGAGACAGACCCTTCCTGAAAGAAGTGGCTGGCAAGGCTTAATGCAGGGTCTATTGTCAGAGAATTTAAACATCAGCAGAGTTAAAGCCCGGACAGACGGCTGCAGATGAGTGTTTGTCTAGCACACCCTGGCTCTGATCCCCAGCAGAGGAGGAGGGGAGAAGAGGAGGAAGGGGAGGGGAGGAGGGGGGAGGGAAATGGGAGGGGAGAAAGGGAAGGAGGGGAAGGAGTAGAAGGAAAAAGGGAAGGGAACAAAATGGTACTTACTTGTCATTTCCTCACTGAGCTTGCTCTCCAAGGTCTCTCTTCAGAAGATATAAGGTGTGATCAAAATATATAGTGAATGTTTCAATTTTCAAAATTCTATTACTGTAAAAGACACATTGCTCTTAATCTTTCTTCAAGTACCCCTTTCCCTCCCAACACATTGTTTTTACAACTTTCTAAAACAGCTTTGAAGGTCCTCTTTAGTATCTTTACATAGTGTGATCAAAAATATGGTGGATTCTGCCACCAAGAGCTACAATTCTGCAAACTCTTTAATTCTTCTGATTCATTTTGTCTTGAAGTCCACTTTACCTGAAAATAGGATAGCTACTTCCGTTGGTCTTTGTGTTCCCATTGCATGGAATATTGCTTTCCATCCTTTCATTCTTAGTCTATGAATTTCTTTTTGGGTTAAAGGTGTTTCTTGCAGGTGGTATACTGTTGAATGTTGTTTCTTGACCCACACTGCCAGTCTGTGTCAGGGGCAGGAGGAAGATTGAAACCACTCACTTTGAGAGATATTACTGAAAGTCTTGGTCGTATTCCTATCATTGTGTTATTTGCCTGCTGCTGATATTCTTTCCTTCCTTCTGCTTAATTGCTCATCCTACCTGGTGGTTTCATTTCATTGGACCTTATAGAATTGTTAGCTTCATTGTCTCTTATTAGGATATCTTTGAGACTGTTTTGGAGTGCTGGTTTGTGGTCATGAGTAGCTTTAGGTACTGTTTATCATGGAAGCATTTTATTTCTCTAATAATTTTAAAAGATAATTTTGTAGGATATATTAGTCTGGGTTGGAAGTTGTTTTCTTTTAGGGCTTGAAACACTTTGCTCCAAGCTCTCCTGACCTTTCAGGTTTGTTTTGAGAACTCTGCTGTAATTACAATGGGTTTGCTTTTATAAGTGATTTGCTGCTTTCTTTAACAACAATTAAGATTCTGTTCTTTTGTTGGACTTCTGAAATTTTGAGTCTGATGTGTTATAGAGAGGCTCTTTTCTGATCCTGGCCATTTGGAATTCTATATATCTCACTTATTTGTATGTTAAATAATTTTAAAGTTTTCTGTCATTATTTCAGTAAATCAGTTTTTTGTGCCATTTGTGCTATCTTCTGATATTCCCTAATTCCAGTATCTCAAATTAGTCTTCCTTGCATCATCTTGTAGCCATTGGATCCATTTTATATGTTTTTTTATTGTTTTTTTTAAGGAATCTCTCATTAATTGGTCACTGACACTTGACCTGTCTTCTGGTTCACACTGGTCATGTCTGCTGCCTATTCTTTTCACACAATTTTTAATCTCCTGAATTTCTGTCTGGTACCTACTTATATACTCTGAGTCTATTCTGTGCTGGGCATTTGTGTTTTGTGTTTTTATTTAACTCAACTGGCTTTTTATTTGTGTCTTCTGTAGACTCACTGATTGTTTTGTTCATTAGGTCCATTATCTGTTTAGTTATATCCCTTTATACTCATCAAGCACCTTATTGATCTACTTTAGCACCACTGTTATCCTTTTGAATAATTCAGATGTGGGCTTTTGATTCCACCTCCTTCAAGCTCCGTGGATGGATCAGCTTTGGGAAAGTTGAGAGTTTGGGGAAGTATTTTATTACCTTATCTTCTCATGTTTCTGTTTGTTTGTTTGCTTGTTTGTTCTGAAGCATGAAGGTTGATTACACTGGAAGGCTCTGTTACTAGTATGGAGACCTCTTTAGTTAATGTCTGCTTTTCAGTGATACATTCTGCCGCTGGCTAACTATACGCCTCCACCTCTGCCCCATGATCCAGCAACCTTCCTTTATTTGAGTGAGGAAGCTGCAGTTTATTCATCCCACTACCCATTGCTCCAGGAATGGGCCACTGTATTGTTAACAACACAATGGCAGCCCAGGTATTGGCATACTGAGAAAAATAATTGACAGCAACAACTATGTCACCTTAGCTATGGTAATATAACCAGCAATAGGAGGCTGGGTATTTAGTTCAGCGGCACAGTGCCTGCCCAACAAGCGAAAGGTCGTGAGTTTGATTCCCAGTACCAGAAAAATTAATAAATAAATAAAATAAAATAAAATCAGCAATAATAACAGCATCAAAGGCAAACTAGATATTGATATATTCTAAGAACCAAATATGTACCACCCTTGACCATAGAGATCTATAATCATAGCATAAACACTGAAACAAAAAAAATATTTACCTACAATAACTAACTACTAAATTGAACACTTTAAATTCAACAACAAGACAACTCTGTTCAATATTAATAGCTAGCATTGACTAAAGATTCATAAATCTCAGTGATTATACTACTAAAGATAGACAGGGTGGGGAGCTGCAGAATGAGAAAAGTAAAATTTGAAATATTTATCAATGGAAGACAAGAAAGAAGGGAGAAAGAGATTAGGGAACCTACTCAGGAATATTAGATACCAATGACAGAGGAAAATGAACAAGAAAAAGTGAAAAAAGAAAAAACAGCAAAAGAAAGGAAAAAAGGAGAAAGGAAAAAAGACAGAGAAAAACAAAACCCCAACTCTCCTCCCCACAAAAAAAAAAAAAAAATTAATGGATAAAATCAGGACAGAAAAAGAAAGGAAAACCTTTGAGTCCACTAAAAAAATTCCCCTGTGTTTTAGAGTGAGTGGTTTCTCTGCAGGAGCTGCAGTTTTGGGACACAGCAAGTCAGTTTCCTCTGTGGGCTTCACTTGAGTCTAGCACTGCAGGTCAGATCTGTATTTTCTTCCTGGAGCTGTGGGCTCTCCTGGGCTAACCTTCTCTCCAGGAGCACTGGCCTCATGTGTGAGCAGGTCAACCAGTCCTTCTGCACTTCTGCTGCCCAGTGTCAGGGGAAACACGTGCTGGGCTTGGAGTTTGCAGGGGGCAGGATCTGAGGGCACAGTGTCAGCCAGGGGTGAGCACCACATGGAGGAGGGAAGAGGCTCCTCTCTTCCCTGTTGTTTGTTTGTGGTTTCCACAAGTTTTCTTATTTTGTTATTTTGGGGGGATTTTTGATTTGTTGACTAGTCACTTGTATTTTTGTTTCTGTTTTTGCATTTTGGTTGTAGGAACACTTAACATGTATTCCTTCCCCTTAACATATTCCACAATGTCCAACTGTGCTTTCTTAGCTATAGGCCTGAAATTGTACATCAACCTCCAGAACTTACTCACCTTGCCTCACTATAACTTTATACCCAGTGAATAATTTCCTGTTTCTTCTTCATCCTAGCCTTGCCAACCACCATTCTGTTCTCTGATTCTATGGCTTTGGCTGTTTTAGATAATTCCTATGTGGGACGAGGTAAGATTTGTTTTTCTGTGAGTTGCTCATTTCAGCTCGTGTAATTCCTCTAGGTTCCCCTACTTATCACAGATGCTGGGACTTCACTCTTTCACAAGGCTGAGTAACGCTCCTGTACATGTACCTATCACATTCTCTGTATATGTTCATCTGTCCTTGGGCTTTCAGGTCGTGTCCACCACTTGGCTACTGTGCATAATCCTGCAGTGCACGTGGAGGGGACACTATCTCCCTGACCCGCCAATTTCAATTCTTTTGAATATATACCCAGAAGTGGGATTGCTGGATCATATGGTGGTTTTGTTGTTTAATCCAGACACAGATCTTTTTGCATGATTTATCATCAGCCACGTATTTTCAAGTAAACCAGGATATCTAGAATTAAAATAACAGAGCAAAAATAATCACAGATCTTTATCTGAATGGGTCCAACACTGCAGAGCAAGACATAAGGAAATACTGACACTCATTTACAGCCATCATGAACTATTCTTAAAATGTTCCTAACTGTGCCTCATCTTCCCTTCCATACTCAAGTGGAGCACATGTTCTAACATCCCTCGAGCTCTTTCTATGGCGTAAAATGTGTATGGAGTCCTGTGTATAACTTGGGGCCCTGTGGCTCAGTTTCTACCTTCCCAGTTAGGCCTTTCTTCCTGAAGACTTTAAATGTTTGCTCAGAATTTAATCAGAAGGAAGCACTAAATTGCTTCTTTGCCCTGGAAATTTGTTCACTTAGTACTCTCTTTCCATTCATCATGAATTCCCTCCATTCTTATAGATGCTGAGAGAGAAAATAATTCCTCAGTGTACTGTTTTGTTTACACAAACCTAATATTGTCTTTTTCAATTAGTATAGAATTTCATATACCTTGTTCAAGAATTCTAATTACTTAATGTTTTCCATCACCTATAATGCAATTGACACATGAAAAATATATTAATCTTCCCCTTAATGGAGCTAAGGTTATTTTCAGCCCCAGCTTTAATACTCAAAAAGAACACTACTAAAAGGATAAAATACTTTATAAGAAAATTACACATCTATTTTCAAACATCCTGTCTTCTAGAATAAACTCAATGTCCTTGAAGTTTTAGGTATATTTTATTCTACTTTGTGATCTTATATTGACTATCCTTGGCAATGCGCATGCCTAATTTTCCACCTTTCCTAATCTGCCTCTTCCAATAGGAAACCCTGTAACTGGAATTACATGTATGGCACAGTGTTTTTAGCTGGCTGAGTTTGGAATCGTCCTGTTTGTCAGACAAAGTCACCTCTCCCTCCCACAAGTGTGTTCCTCATCCATGCAGCTGGGGTCTTGGTATCTGATATTCCAAACATCTGAGTTTGATATTTGAATTTCCACAGAATAGGGAGAGAAGGAGTTTGAGTGTGGAAAAAAAGGATCAGCCAGAAAAGCGAAGAAATATGAGTAGATGGGACCTCTTTCTGCTCAGTGCCTTTGGTTTGGTTGGCGCAGTGAAATCACCTGTGGTTGGAGCAGTGAAAATCAAGAATCAGTGTCCCTTGTGAGGCTTTGGGCTGAGGTGTCACAAACCACAGGGTAAACTGGGAAACCCACCTGCTGCCCTCATGAAATGCAGCAATGCTCTGCTCCCTGAGGACAAACACTTTAAGAACACAGAATTGACATCTGTGATACAAACACTGGAAGCGCCATCATGGGCAGCGGAAATGGTATAACTTCACCGGGCTGCTGCACTACAAGTAGAAGCTGGGACAGGTGGAACAGAGGAAATAGCAGGGTGTATTTCCAGAAAGAACAACAACTTACAGACGTGTTCTCGTGGGTGTTGTTTAGAGATTTGTGTGAGGCATCACTGGGAACCCCTAGCAGGATCCGAAGACTACTTTGAGCAGGATCAGCTTTACTAATTGGGCCACAAAAACACCATAATTTGACCATTGAAAAAAAATATAAGCTAAACATTGAACCCTTAGCAATGACATAATTCTGACATATAGAGATGAAGGATACTAAAGCTGATGTCTACAACTCACTTCGAAATGAATCAAAAAATAAGGTGGGTTTGTGGATGAATTGGTGGATAGATAAATTAATGGATAATATATACATACACATATACACATATATGTGATGAGGCAAATGTAAAAATACTAGCTATCACAGAATCTAAGCACTGAGATTAGGGAGTTTATTTTCAAAATTTCTCTATGGTGGAAATCTTTCACCTAAAATTTTGAAAAAGTATAGTCTTCTACAGTCACAGACCAGCAAGGCCACACTGGGTCTCATGGAGTTAATTCCACAGCTCTCACTCTGGTCTCTTCTCAGACTTTTTCTTTTCTTCCCTCTTCTTCCTGGAGAAAATGTTCTGGTTCTTTCTGTGCCTTGTACATGATATGTTCATTAAGCCATCAGGTATGCTATGGATCGGGAAGGTCTGTAAGGCTGGTGCCCCAGAGCAGGTGACTCCCAGGGTTCTCCAAGGCTGGAGGTGGTTAGGGCAGCTTCAGTCTGCTGAGAATCTTCCCTGCAGCCTCTTTCACCTCCTTGTTCCTCAGGCTGTAGATGAGGGGGTTCAGCATGGGGATCACTGCGGTGTAGAACACAGACACCACCCGATCCTTTTCTGAGGACCGGCTAGTGTTGCCCCCGAGGTACATGAAGATGAGGGTGCCGAAGAAGAGTGACACTGCCGTGAGGTGGGAGATGCAGGTGGAGAAGGTCTTGGCCCGGCCCCCCGCAGAGCGGATCCTCATGATGGCCATGATGATGAACAGGTAGGACGCCAGGATCACCACCATGCACGCGGGGATGACGAAAATGGCAAACACGATAATGACCACTTCCTGGGTGGAGCTGTCCCCACAAGTGAGCTTTAAGAGTGGAGGGAGGTCACAGAAAATGAAATCAATCTCATTGTTCCCGCAGAAAGAGAGAGTGAAGGCGGAGACTGTCCTCACCAACGCGCTGAAGAGACCAGCCACGTAAGCCCCAGCCACAAAACCCAGACGAGCCTTCTGGGTCATGATGGTGACATACAGCAAGGGCCGGCACACAGCCACGTAGCGGTCATAGGCCATGAGGGCCAGGAGGTAGCAGTCGATGGAACCAAAGAAGGTGAAGAGGAAGAACTGAGCCGCGCAGCGAGTGTAGGACAGAGCTGCCCCGCGCTGCAGCAGCACGGCCATCATCTGAGGAACGGTGGTGGAGGAGTAGCAGATGTCGGTGAGAGAGAGGTGGCTCAGAAAGAAGTACATCGGGGTGTGCAGCCGGTGGTCCACGCGGATCACAACAATCATCCCCAAGTTCCCCATTAAGGTGAGGAGGTAGACAGATAAAAAGAAGAGAAAGAGAGGGGGCCCCCGCTCAGGGAGCTCCGTGAACGCAATCAGGAGGAATTCTGTCACTAAGGTGAGGTTTGCCTCTGCCATGCAGACCCTGCTACCTGAGAAGACAGGGATGCGAAGCAAGTTAGGAAACCACAAGAAAGAGTTACCTGCGTTTCTAGTTTACACTTATTGAACACGCAAACAAAATACGTCAGAGGTGATTGGCATTAACCCCTGTCTCACGGGAGTTCTGTATCATAGTCATCTGCATAAGGTCAAAAAAAAGATACAGGTAAACATTTCCAGCGTACAACTGTGTTCTCCCATTTCTACTGCTGAGTAGCTGCATGAGTCGGGATCAGATGACCACTTGAGCCACACTTCCCCGTGACTCCAGTAGGAGCTGCTGCCTGGGCTGCCCTGGCTCCCCTCCACCCGGGGGCCACCTCAGGACCCCGCACCCGCTTTCTCCGTGGCCACGGCCCCTCTGCTATTCGAACCCTGCTTGTTGCATGTCTGGATCAAAGCAACAACTCTGGGGCCATCGGCTTTCCCTGCCTTCAGTCTGTCTCTCCCAGGTTTTGCTCCTTTGATTGAAATCATGGTTAAAATGTTGATTCTCTGTGAAAACTCGGCCCTGGGCCCCATCGCGGGGGCGGGATATCACTCGGACGACAGCAACGCCCTCCCCCTGACTCTGGGCCTGCTTCCTCGTGCCCCTTGGCACTTCTCAGTCTCACGCCCGTGGTCACACTTGCCTCCCACAGCTCTTCCAGCCCCCTGCATTCCTTCACTCCGCACACTTGGCAGGGCAGCCTTCTCCCTACGATGCCTATCTCCTCAACCCCCCAGGTCCTTCCCAACCCTTGACTGCCTTCAAGCCTCTACTCCTCTTGTGCTTCTTGCTTGCTCCGTCCACCTTCCCTGGTCAGTGGCCTGGGGGCTCAGAGCATGCGAGCACCTTATACATTTTTATGGAACAAGTTTTCAAATGACACGGGAAGCACTTTGCAAAGGGAAAGGCTCTGTATACACGTTCAAGTGATTACTTTTAGGTTTCGAAAACATGGAGTGCAAAAATACACTAGAACTGATGAACACCCCCAACCTGGGTTTATGCATCTGTCTTCAACATGTGCTTATTTCACAGAAAGCTTCTATCATATCTAGACCTGCCTGGTTTTTACCAAAAAGGGATTTTGTACCATCCTTAACACGAAACATATAGACACTGTTCTGCACAGCATATATTAACTCATTTAATCCGCACAACCACTTTGTGATGGAGGAACTTTTCTTATCCTCATTCAATAGCTGAGGAAACCTGAGTCAGAACGAGTTCAACACACGCAAGATTGCACGGCCAGGGAATGCCAGAGATGTCCTGTGAGACAGAGCTGCACACAGGCCTGTTTAGCTGGTGACAGGGTCTCACGCACTTCGGGACTTGTCCACGCTGAAGTCCCCAGACACCCCACCTGCACTGCAGCCTATCAACCTCTGAAGGCAGCTGGAGGCTTTAGCTCTAACAGATCGAACATCCTTCGGCAAAGTTGCAGTGCAGCAGCATAGAGAAAACATTGATCACCTTGAAAGCATAAGACTTCAGCAGCTGAACCTGTGTTGGACAAATAACAGGACTGGATGTGGTGACCTGTGCGGCACATGAGCCGGGAGAGCAGTCGGTCTCCTCACCTGAACTGCACTTCGGCTTCACCTGGCTGGTCCTCTCCTTCATCTCTGTTCTTCCTTAGCCGCTTCCACTGCTTGGAGAAGCACCCTAAACGTGCCGAGGGGAGAGGACTGGGAGGTCTAGGTTTTCCTGTTGCCTTCCCACACCTGCTCATGAGCGATGATGAGCACATTGCTTAGAGCCTCGGTGCATTACACACACACACACACACACACACACACACACACACACACGGTGAACCAGAGATGGCACAGCCATGTCTCAGCTGCCTGACAGTTCCTGAGCAGTCTGATCTTCAAGATCCTTGTGGCCATTACAGTCCTAGCAAGGACTGTCTTATTCTTTGTTTCCGTGACTTGCTAAGTCTGGTTCAGGTCCATACCTCACTCTGGAGAACAGCCTCCTCCCACCGGCTCCCAGCTTCAGCCCAAATCCCTTTAGGAGAAGACACTAACAGTTGCTACAAAAGCTCTGAGGTCCCCATTCAGCGCCAGAACTGGTCTCCAAGGAGCGGCAACAATTGTTCCTGTGGGCTCCTCAAGAGGCACCAGGTCCCTCGCACTCAGAAAGAGAAGCAGCTTCCTCTGAGACCCAGGTCCCAATGCCCTGGCATACCCACTGGTGAGGTCTAAAGGAACTGAGTCCCAATTCCACATGTTCCCTTGAGGAACTGGAAGTTTCTGGTAATGTCTCCAACCAGAAGAATGTCGTGAACTATGCCAGCTGCCACCCCCACCAATGTGGCTCTATCCTGATAGCAGGGAAGATTTTATCTGCATTATACAGAAGGGTCAAGGAGCACCCTGCCCAGACCTTGGCCGGACACACTGTGTCTTCTGTTTGTCCTTTGTGGAAGTCACAAGACTCATTAACTCAGTCTCTCTTATTAATAATTGCATTCTCTCTCTGTCTCTCTCTCTCTCACTTCTCTCTTTCTCCTCTCTCCCCCTTTCTTCCCCCCCATCTCCCTCCTCTCTCTCTCCCCATAGGGAAACCAAAGGCCAAAGAGCAGAATTTGGTAAGCTCTTCTTGGCACGATCTTTGCCAGCTCTGTATCTTTGACAGTAAAGTACTTTTAGGCTCTACTTCACAGACATTTTGTTAAATTGAATTATAATATGTCTCAATTCAAAGAAAAGAAGTAAGGAAGGTGAGAAAGACCAGGATAATTTTTCTCTTTGACAATTATGAGAATAAAGAGAAAATGGAACCATTGTAGCTCATTAGTTCATGACTTTGCTGAGAATTCTAAAGGAGTAAGGAGCAAGAAATACAAAATAGAGCAAAGAACAAAATACACACAAAATATCTGTCCATAAGACATACTCACCCTAGAAGATGAGGTAATTTTTTCACCCTACATGATGAGAGGTATAAAACTCTTCAGCCAAATCCAAGTCATGTACCATGCACATTCAATGTAGAGCAAGGTCACTTACAGCTGGAGAGGATTAGCTTAGCGAGGCCTTCCCAGGGGAGATGGGCTTTGATGGTCAGGTGGCAGGAGGAGGTGGTGGAAGAACCATGGGCCAAACAGTTGAAGACCACACGCATAACGGAAGAGCCAGAGGACTCGTAGGTCAGTGAGTGATACTTCGGAGATGGTACAGGATGGTACAGGTTGAGGATCCCTTTTCCAAACTGACTGAAACCAGACCTATTTCAAATTTCATATGTTACAATGTCTGCGTATACACAATGAACTATCTAGGGATGGGACCCAAGTCTAAATATGAAATTCATTTATGTTTCATACACACCTCACGCACAGCCTGGAGGTTATTTTATAAGTATTTTTAAAGTTCCTATGTTTTGACTGCAACTTGTTACACAAAGTCCGTGTGAAATTTTCCACTTGTGGCTTCATGCAAGTGCTCAAAATCTTTCAGATTCGGAAGCATTTGGGATTTTAAATGTTCTGATTGGGATGCTTATCCCATACTGGACAAGTCTTGTCCAGCGCGAGGTATACGGGAAGCCAGATTAAGCACGAAAGACAAAGAGGTACCAGGCTCCTTAATAAAAAAGAGATTTTAAGCCAATAACTTTAAATATCAAAATCACTGCAGAAACTGTATGGTGAACCAAACATCAACATTCTAAATAAATACAGCACAGTATTATTACAGATTTTCCTTGTGCCTCAGTCCTGAGTGTGGCTGCACAGGCCACAGGGACCGGAGAGATGCTTGTAATCGGAAGGAAAGCTGAGGGCTCTGGCAGGGACAGGGTTAACAAGTGCCTTTTAATCCTCTAGGGTTCTTCCATTTCTCTCCTCTCTATTCTTATGTTAAAGTCAACTCAGTGTGATCTAATACTTGCAGAGTGTCTTTACCATTTGAAAACCCGTGTTCATCTACCTTCATAACAGCTCTATGAAATTTAGAGAGAGAATGATATTCCTCCTTGTACTAATGAGTAAGGAGAGGCATAGAGCGGGGGCCATGGCCACATGGGTACCTGGTGGGAAGATCATAAATATTGTTTGCTCCATTCACACTGGTTGCCAAAAGACTCCGCCTGGCCAGTCTCTCCTGCTCTGAGGGACTTTTGTTTTTAACAATGAATACATTCATGCACAGACATGTCAGAGCTCATCAGATGCGGAGATAAGTCTTCTGTATTAACAAATAAACTTAGCACCATGCAGCTTTGTGAAATAAGTTTATTTGTACTCATAAAAAGTGCAGTTTACATGTCATAGCTATGGCATTTGGAGCAAGTGGCCTTCAAGATTGCTAGAGCAGACAAGGAGTGAAGGAAGATGGTGTAGGACACTGCTAATGATGAGCATGGGGTGGTCTGCCTCCCCTCCACCTGCATCCCCATCCCCAGAAGCCAGAACCCTGGCTCAACATGACAGGGGAGGTGCTAGAAGGCATCCGACGCACAGGGTCATTGTGTAAACTAATGTCTAGGAAAACACGGCTGTCCTTCCTAGCCTTTGTGTAGTGTGGAGCCTGAAACCTCCTCAAAATTCTGGAGGATGCTCAAAGGCTCCCGGCTACCTTTAAAGGGTTCTTTTACTTCCTGCTTCTGCTAACACGTTATTATCATTGTGCTCATTTCCTGCAACCCTCATCCTTCCATCATGCCAGGTATAAGGTCTGACCTAGATGCAAAATTAACACGACGTTTGTATACACAAAACAGGTTTTTTTTTTTTATTTTCAAGCAAAAAGAAAAACAATAAAAAGCTACAGAATTTCAAAACAAGATGACAGGAAATTAACAAGGATTGTTATATTGCATATTGTTATCTTCAGAGTAGTTGCTTAGGTTACCAGATGTAGATATGCAACACTGATCAAACAATATAAGCACTAACTGTCCGTTTCAATGAATTAATAGAAATTAGTAGTACAATTATCTTAGCTATCTTGTGTATATATATTCCCCTCCTTCTTTTCTCCTTTCCCTCATCTCAGTTGTTCCTTCCCTTTGAATAGTTTCTTTCCTTTTCACAATATCTATTGTACCTTTTGAATCTTTTCCACCCCTTCCTCCAGCATTGGGAATTGAACTCACGACCTCGTGCTTGCCAGGCAGGCGCTGTGCCACTGAGCTAAATCCCCAGCCCCTTGTACTTTTTGAATCTTATTTATTCTTTCAGGTTCTTACACTAGGGAGACAATACAATGTTTACACATATGAGTCTGATTTATTTTGCTTATGAGTATGGTCTCTAGTTGCATCCATTTACCTGTAACCTTGAGGCTTTCCAAGACAGTTTTAACAAAAATACTGTAGAAAATTTAGGAGGTTTACACTAGTACATGGAGTAGGGGGTAGAATTAAATGATTGATGTTGTAATGTGATTTCCCCCAACATCTCCATCACAAGGAATTTGTCACTGGCTGCCTCTAACCTTCCCCTTAAATTGTCATTCATCCCCATCTCTTTCTCTGCTAAGATTACACATACATCCCTTCTTGCTGGTGCAAATCTTCCAAGTCCATATCCTGTTCGATCCATTAGAAGACTCAAAAATTTTTATATAGTTATGTATGATAATCTAAATATTTACCACCCAAACATCTCCCATTTAGAGCACATTGAAGATTCTTAAAGTTCATTATCAAGATGCCCTAAATCATATGATTTCCTTAAAAAAAGGGAAATTCACTCTTCAATAGGGAAAAATTAGGCCAAATACCAGCTGACATCCTTTAACATTCCAAAAACTCATTCAATGCTCAAAGGAGTCCAGGAAACTGGGTTAAATATGGTTGAACAATTGTCTTTATACAGACTTTGTTATGGTGATAGCTTTTGTAAGTCTCTAAAATAGCACGTGCACTGTGAAGCAATTCTAAGAAGTATCTGACCAGAGTACTCTGTTAGTAAAGAACACCCTCAGATGCAGTGGTGCATAATAGTGAACACTTCTTCTCAGTCACAGCTCCATGAGTCATCCAGGATGTAGCACATTCAGGCTGGGTTCGACGACTTGATCCAAGCGGCATTGTGGTTCCTGGTCGCTTCACATCTTTCATCATCTTTGGATATACAAGATATTCAGGGCTTAGAAAGAAGGAAGGCAAAAAAAAAAATAGATAGGTAGATGATAGATAGATAGATAGCTGGGATAACTGTACTGCTGATGGCTGATGGTATATTGAAAGGAACAGTTAATGCTTAAAATTTTTTGTATTCTGACCAATTTTGCATGCTTATATCTGGTAATCTGAGCAACTGATTTGAAGACAACAGTATGCCATGGAACAGCCATTGGTGAGTTCCTACCATCTTGTTGAGTGAAACTCTATACTATCTCTAATGTTTTATCTAATTATTAATTTTTATTCTCTTTAATGGTTTGAACAGTCTTCCATTCTTACATCTGGTAATCCGAGCAACGTAGTTGAAGATAATAATTGGTAATACAACAACCACTGTTAATTCCTATCATTTTGTTTTGAAACCCTGTATTACTTTTAATGTTCTTGCTTTGTTTTGATAATGTTTGTGATGTTGGTATGCTGCTATTGTCCCTTTTTTTTTTCCTTTTATTACTCTTTAAATAAAAAAAAGACAAAAAAAAAGATATCCAGGGCTAGCTGTCTTTCTAACAATAGAAGGAGTGCACTTGGGCAAGGCCTTGTTACCAAAGCACAATGCAAGTCTTCACTTGCATTCTATCTATTAAAGTCCCATCGGCCAAAGCAAGTCACTTGGTCTAGCTCAAAAGCCTTGAGTAAGGTAGTTTACTCTACTCACAGAGGGCAGGGAGTGGGATGAAGATTTTCTGAGCAACAATCCCATCTGCCCACTGTTTACAAATGTCCATATCCTACCCCCTCCCCCAATGAACCACATCAAAATAAACATATCTACCCTAAATTCCCTGCCACAAGCTTCGACAAATTACATCATCAAGACCAAAGTCCAGGATCTTGTGATCACCACCAGGCCCGGATACATAGCACCCTGTGGCCTAAAGAATTATGAACTGAAAAGATATATGCTGGTCCATTAGCACCTCAAATGCATCTGTAAGTGAGGAGAACTGAAGTAAACGCTCCTGTTAGAAAAGGGGAAGAGGAGTAGGCACATGGTGGTCACAGCAATCCTGAAGTCCTGATAAAGAATGGCTGTGTCCCTGTCACAGTGCATAAAGTGTAACTTTTTATGTCACAAATCCACTCCCTTGAGAAGAAAGGAGAGGTGAGAGGGAAGACGAATTTCCCAGACCTGTGTTCTCATGGCTTTTAGAAAATCCATGACTGTGATATTGTTTCATACACAAAAATATATGACCCACTTCTGTGTTTGACTTCTTTCAAAATTAACATTCTTTTGCCACTGAGAGTTCACCAGAAATAAGGATTATAAGTTTTGGATAAGAATATGAGCACTATTGTCAGACTACTGGATCCATCGTCTTCTAGCTCAGCAACCCGTGAATACATACAACGTCTCCGCACTTCAACTTTCTCCTGTGTAAGTCAGGAATAATAGCACCAATCTTAAACAGTTATGAAGAAAAATCAATAAAGAAAGAAAGGACAATAACTTGATCTTCACCGAGGAAGCTGGTGTTTCCCAACTTCCCCTGTTCAGCCTTTCTTCCTACTTCCCATTCTGAGTCTGTACAAACTGAACGTCACTGCAGATCTCACACAAGTTGGCCATTTTAAGACAACACCCGAACCTATTTGGATTTTCATGAATGTGGAACCTACAACTAACAATTATGATAGCCACAGAAGCACTCAGCATCCCTGAATGCCTTAGGCACTTTCCTCATTGCTGGCATAAAATAACCAACACCAGCAACTGGAAGGAGGAGATGTGTACTTTGGTTGATGGTTTCAGTCCATGGTTGGGTGCTGCTCCAGGGCAGAAACAGGATGGCAAAGGGCCCTGGTGGAGGCAAAGGCCTGCTCCTGTCATGGTGGTCAGGGAGTAGAAAGAGAAGGGAATGAACCAGGAAGGAAAATGAACACTTCCAGGTCACCCGTCCCATGACCTACTGCTTCTGATCAAGCCCCGCCTCCCAAAAGCACATTCAGCTATATTCCTAATAGTACCCTGACGATCCTGCCATCTTCCCAACACAGGAAACTTGGAGGCTATTTTAGATCTAAACCATAACTAAATATAGCATTTCTAATCATAGAAGGAAACCCTCATAGGTGAAGAAACATGCTTGCTTTGGATGAGTATCCTCATAACTCCATTATGTAACTGTCTCCTTGCTCTTCCCTAGCTCAATGTTACTGTAACTATTGATGTCAGACTTCCTTATTCTTGCCATTACACAGTTTAAGTTCAAGTATCTATCCTTTTCTCCATTAAAATGCAGAATTTCCTGGTTGATAGTAGTGTGTTTCTCTTGTTTTTCCTGGCTCAGGGCTTAATGGGAAAGTCCCTATGAAAAGATGCCCAACCTCCGGGGGCCAGGTTCTATGCCTAGTACACTGTGAACATTTGCAGATGATACATGCCCAGGTGTGTAGTACAACAGAGAAGGATGCTGGTGAGGATTTTTGCAGAGCTGTGAAGATAATTGTAACAACTTGACTTTATTAAAAGCTTTCCTCAGGGCCTCCTTGACTTCGTTGTTCCTCAGGTTATAAAACTGAAAAGTTCAGCATGGGACTCACTACAGTGTAGAACACTGTCACAGCCTTTTCCCCTGTAGGAGACTTGACTAAATCATTGTATACACAGATTAAAGCTGGAGTCTCAAAGATCAACCCAATTGCAGTTGTGTGTAAGGCAAAGTAGAGCAACCTTTGCCTGGAGACCTGATTTGCAGGTGTGTGGATGGCTTTGTTGAGGAACAGGATGGCAGCTCATCAGGTCAGCATTATTCAGGAAGCAAGTAGGAATACCAGCAGCTGCAGGAGGACACTATCCCCACAGTCAGAACATTAAATCATCTTGTGAGAGCACAGGGGAGCCCGAAGGTGTAACGTACTGACAGGGTTAACTTTGCCAAACTCTAAACATCCTGGGAGTCAGGATAATAGCACAGAGCAGGGGTCAAAACTGGAACAAAATAATAACAGCCGTATCAAAAGCTCTAGCTAGCTCATATATCCAATGTGAGACCCTAATTTCAGTCAAATGATATTCATGAAATTTTTAAACAATGGCTCCCCACCATCCACTTCAACAGCACCCATGACCACCACCCCCCAGTAACCCATGTTCCTTACAGGTAGCCCTTCTTTTACTTCCATGGTTCAAGAAACAGTGATTGCTTGTCATGTCCTTTCCCCCTGGGAGTGGGCCTGGTGTACTGTGGACTAAAGGAACCACTTGAATTTCTAAATAGGTTTTTAATGTGTTAAAGAAGTAATCCTCTTGACACTAAGGTGTATAATTGCAAGAGAGACTTTCTTGAAAGGTAAAAGCTCTTCCCTGGAATTCTCCAGGGTGGATGTTTTCATCCATAGAGCAATCTTGGGAGACAAGGAGAAGAGAGTTTATATCAAAATTCGCTGTCACAGAGTCATTTTCTTACTCAAAACGAAAAGAGATGTAGGTAAGATGAGAAAACCAGAAGAAGTCCTGATGAGTGTATAGATGTTAACTGGAACCCTAAAAAGGGGGTTGTTATGGTTTGTGTCTGAATGTCCCCCTAAAGCCTCATGTAGTCATAAGGCAGGCTTCTAGAGTTTGTCATTGATTCATAGTCCAATGCTGGGATTATGGGTGTGAGTGCTACCCCTGCCCTGGGAAGGGAAGCCTGCATGCAGTATAAGGGAGGGAAACAGACTTGCTTTTTCTGCTCCTCCCTTTTTGCTCTTGTTGCTTTTGCTGTCTTTTGCTACCATGAACCGTTGCCCTCTGCCATGTGCCACTGTGCCTTGGAGCCAGCCAAGTATGGACTGAAACCTCCACAAACTGTGAGCTACATAAAACTTTCCCCCCTTAGTTTTGGGCATCAAGGATTTCGTCTCAGCAACAACGACAAAAAAGGAACTAAGGCAGAGTGCAAATTTCTCCCCACCTGTCAAGCTTGGATAATTCCCAGAAGGGGTCAGAAAGTGACACAGCCCTCCCTCCTATCATTGAAAGTATCTCCAAGAGAGGAGACGGGCCTCGCTTCTGAGTGCAATAGCAAACCACCCAGGGATACTCTTCAGCTAACATGGCAGCACTGAAATACACCAGCAGTGGTTAGGGGAGGTGCAGCACAACTTCACAGAATCCTGATACTTCTATTTATTTAAAAAAAAAAAAAAATGCCCAGAGGGTTGGAAAGCTCAAGGAATTTCAGGACCAGAGAGAACGTGTCTCTCAAGAGAAGCCACAGACTCGACCATGGACAGCAGCAGCACGTACCTTGGCAGTAACAACGAAAGGCCCACAGTGAGAAAGAAGAGATCAGTTGTACCAACTGTCCCACCTCCAACACCAGGGACACATGCAGCCCCTGAGAATTGAGACCACGCTCAGGGAGAAGAAGAAAATAAACCAGAGAAGATTTCAAACTGACTGATTAAATCCTGAACGGGCCGTGTTTAAAACCGAAAGTCACTGCATTGCCTTGGACTGGAAAGATTTGCTTTTTTTTGCCTTCAGTGGAAAAAAAAGATTAAGTTCAGTTAAAATAAAATTTTAAGAAGCTATTTTTGTCACACACCTGTGTAGAGACTATAAATTATAAACCTGTTACTCTTTCCAGAACATAAAGCAAAACTGCCACTAGGAGGAAGGGGAATCATGAAGAATGTGAAGAGGCCCAAAAGATCTAGGGCAATAAAATTTTAAAGATAACAGAAGGAAATTCCCTTGAGCTTACAAAATAAATCTTAAGCCTTCAGATCCAACAGCTCACAGAGACCCTGATACCAATAATGATAAAAGGCAGAGTTTCTGTTGCAAGAATGAATATATTACACGTTTCTGGAGAAAAGAGAAAATGAAAACAAGGGAACAAGGAGGAGGCTGCCATGGAATTTTGCATCTACTGTAGTGAGTATTGGATGCCAAAAAAAATGTCTGAATATGTCAGACACAATGATGTGGTGCACAGAATGCAATACGCAACCTAATTACCATCCATATATGAATTAATCATACAAGACACATCCTCTGGCCTCAGTAGAAGGCATATAGAAGGCATATAGAAACTAACAAAGATCCGACTAGATATATTATCAATCATTTTGACATGTTGGAGTCATCTTCTGTTAATCTTGAAATAAAGAAGAGCTCATTTTGAAAATGCAAACTACTTACAAATAACTGACTTGATGAGTGCATATTAAAACTGATCTATTGTAGCAACAGCAACAAAAAAGAAAAGCAAACCTACAAATGTACTGTATTAGATAATATGAACAACAAAAACAAATGAAATATATATTATAAGCAAATACTAGTATATTTGCACACAAGCACATAAAGAAACTACAAGGAATTTAAAATGTTTAGGTAGATAGGAGTCATATACAAGACAAATGTTTAAATGAATCTGACCAAATCAGAGTTGGCTCTTTGATCAATAACATAGACAAATATATTACCATTCCAAGGGGGACAAGAGACGTAAAGAAAAACAAATAAATGCCATTGGGATTGAACAATAAGAAAAGCACAATTTGTAGAGGTAATTTTGTATTATGAAAAAGAACACCTCAAATATATTAGATGGACAAAAAATTAAATATGACATGAAAATATATATCAAAATGGATAAATCTAAAACACATGGAGAACAAACTGATGGAGATTTGAACATTATGGCACCATTACATGTGAAGTTTTCAAATAATTACAAATAAACTACATAGACATAAATATGTAGCAAAAAATAAAAGCATGTGTGTGAATGTCAATGCAGAATTCAGAGTACTGAACACCTCTGGAGGAGAAATAGATCATTCCTATGATGTTTAAACACTGAGCATACAGTAGATGGGACAGCATCAAGACTAGACACAGATAACAATGGAAATAAAATCATAAAAAAATCACTGGTGTCTCCGGTAGCAAAGAGTTTTGAATAAAAATCTGCAAGTTGTGTCCGCTGATGTAAATACATAAACCCGTGACTTAGTCCAAGGATGCAAAGATGGGTTAACATTAAAATATCTATTAATGTGTGTTTCTTACATACTCAAAGAGAAAATCGTGTTATGTGTTATAACGTGAACATATATTATTAAAATCTTGTTATGTATTTGTTATACATGCCCAAAAGCTCTTGATAAAATTGAATGGTTATTCCTTACTTAAAAATACAGTTAACAGCAATAACAAATTTGAGAAGAGTAGAAGTAGACATCTTAATGTTGATAAGAGAGGAGAGCTCCCCCAGTATGGCAGTGAGCACCACAGTGGGTGGGGAGATTGAAGGGATCGCTATCAGCATCATGAACACGGCTTCTGACAGTAGTGGTGCAACGTTACCCTGGAGACCCCAACCCCTGTAAAACATTAGAAAAACACAATAAAATGACACATTTTTCATGAGTACAGAAACCTGTTGTAATTTATAGATTACATATTCTCAGGGTACAAAGCCAGAGAAGCAACTCAACAATTGCCACAATCCTATCAAAGCTATCAGGGTGGTGTCCTAAAAACGTGTATCATGGGCATCTATAAAATGCTAACAAAACAACTTCCGGATCTTAGTCCACACACTCAGCGCATTTGATCATGTCTCGCTTACTCAGATAAATGAAGTTAGCAGTGCTGTTATTGTCTGCTTAGCCAAAAGAAGGCTCTTTGGTCACCCACTATTTCTGTCTGTCGTTGCAAGCTAAAGGATTTCAGAGCAGCAATTTTTAAGCACAGAGCAATCTGGGTAGCACATGATAGCTTTCCCATGCTGAATAAACAACAGAATCTCTGTGTTAAATCTTGGCACTCCAGAAGGTGCATAACTTTGTAAATGTCAAATCTTCAGATGAAGGAATTCTCTGTACTCCCAGAGGCCTTGGAAGGCAGGGGATTCACCCAAAAGCATGACTCATTCTCACACCTGAGGTCAAGGGACATATTTTAATCTTTCCTTGGCCCTGCTGATGATACCTGGTCCCTTCAGTCAACAAATACTCATTCACTGTCTGCCCGTGCCAGGGGGTGAACTGGAAAATCGGGAAACAGCAGGGAGCCACTCTCATAAGGTCTCTTCCAAGCACTCGAGAATCAGGCATCAAACAAGCAGCAAGAGTGGTTTGTGTGTTTCATGAAAGAGCAGAAAGGGACTCACCATTGTTTGCTCCAGCCAATGTGCTCCTTGCGGAGCTAATAACGCCTGCAGAATCTAGAGATGGCTCTGATCACGGAGGGGCTGCTGCCTGAACAGCTCTAAGCACAGTAGGGATCAAGGTGTCATGAAGCCACAGGAGGTCATAGTAGATGACCAGGAATAACTGGAATTGATGTGCTGGACAGAAACAAAGTTTCATTCCACAAATATTAAGTATGTGTTATGCGCCTGGATCTGTGGTGAATGGCTAACAAGCAGGAGTGCATTCCTGCATCCATAGCTCATGCCCTGAGCATCTCCTGGATACTTATGATCAACTGCTTGAAGCACTATCTTAACAGAAAGCCCCACCCTCCTGGACTTAGATTCTTGTGGAGCGACAGAAAGTAAAACTTGAAGGGAAGACAAGTTATATCATGCTGATAAGAAAAGTACAGCAGAAAAGATTGCTAGGAAGGTTGTTTGCTATCTTAAACTGGGGGATCCAAGAAGGTCTCAATAAAAGATGACATGTGAGCAAGAATTTAGAGGAATCAAGAGATCAAGTTATATACATATCACGGGGAACAGCATGCTAGTAGGAGAAACAGCTTGTACAAAAGTCCTGAGGTCAGATGGTGTCTGGTGTGTTCCAGGGACAGCAGGGAGTTCAGAACTTAGCAGAAGAAAGAAGCATACACAAGGGAACTGCTCAGTAATTCAGCCTGACAGATGACGATGCTAGAAATTTTTCCTAATTAATTAAGAGCAGCTGTGGCAGGGTTTTAGTGCTGGGCTACAGAGAGAAGCCTTGGTATTTGCTGGAGGAACTAAATGCTTTAAGGAGATGGAAATATTAACTACCCCGATTTGATCTGTATCTGTTGTGTGTATATATCAAGTTGTCACGCTGTGTCCCACAAATAGGTACAATTAGTATAACAACTTTTAAAGGAACCTGGAAGCAAGGTCAATGGCTCAACTGAGCCATTATTCACATAATAGGTTAAAAAAAAAATTCAATTTGGTGGCCTTGGGATGGGCGTGGTCAAGGCGAACCTGAGCAGCTTCCTCACCTGAAAAGACAGTCTCTTTCCTTCCAAGACCCTCATTCTTTCCCTGATCACGACCCTCTGATCTTGCAGCAACTTTAATCTCAGCGTGAACACTGCTCGGAGCCGGGACACTAGGTCCTCACTTCCAGCCCTGCCCACGCCCCCAGCTCCCCAGACTGGTGGTGTGATTTGGGCTTCCATTTCCACACCTGGGTTTTCTTTTTAAAGCACCTCTCAGAAAGTATGGAGAGAGTTATAATTTAGCCACCCAAAGACACGTAGCTGGACAGATTTAATTTCATGATTCTCTTTTCCTCCTCTTTCCCCTAATGTCCTACCTGTACCTCCCTCACATGAACCGAGGCAGAGTAGGGGGACACGCTTTTTCTGGGGCTTCTGGCTCCAGCACAAGGCCCCACTAGAATGTTCTACAGTCTGTGATGTCAGACAATGGCTGAGCTTCCTCTAGAGAGAGGTTATTGCTGACACTAAGGTTCCTTATACACAAATGACATGTGTGGTAATAGAGGCGCTTTCTCTTCCAGCTGCATTACTGAAAGCCATGGGCTTTCACTAAAGCACTAAGAAAGACTGAGGGAGCCTGAATTCCAGTTCTGACTTGTTCCATGAGGAATGATCTGTCCTCCAGAGTCCAGTTTGCTCAATCCTGATAATGCCATGAACGATGGGATCTGCCACCCGCACCATCTGTGACCAGGGAGACCGTGCTTTGTAGATACAGGCCCTTACCACCCCACCTTCACCCAGAGACCATGTGATGGGAACCTGCTCCCCCAGGGGAAGATGCGGCCCACTGTAGCCACCAGTTTGCCCTCCCTGGAGTCAGGTGCTTCGTCAGGTTTCTCTCTTTCAACTTTAACATAAGAAAAACTCTGGGATAAAAATAAGTAGGACAAGCGCACTGCCAAGAGAAATAATTGGCATTATCTGCAGATTGGTGTGACCTTTGCCAGCTCTCTGCAGTGGAAAAATTATGGCAATTATTCTTAGCATTCAAATATACAAGCATTTTTTATGAGCTTCACAACGTCCAGGTGACAAAAAGAAAAGGAACAAGGTCAAGAAGAAAGTCTTTGAGAAAGGAGGGACAGGAAAGGGACAGGTGGTAGCCATCTGGACATATGGTCAATTTGTCATTTTTCATTGTGGATGGTGCTCTAGAAGCTAGGGATAAAATTTACACACACACGCACTCACACACACGCATACATATTTCCTCCCTTCAAGAATTTCACAGTGTATGAGAAGCAGGCCATAAATACAACCAATGATTTCCACATCATGGTAGAAACTCAGGGGAGATGATGTCCAGGGAAGCTGCATTTGGCCTGAGCCTTGACACACAGAATTGCAGACTTCTGTTTACTTGGCCTGCCTCACTTTTCAGCCTAGGAATCGTCACCTGAGATAACATATAATTGGCTATTTACTGCGAATCTTCGAGGCTGCGTAAATTCTGACCTGGGCTGTTCAGGGACGTTACTTACACCTCACCCTCAAGGGAGTACCCAGGTACAAGGACGAGGAGGAAAGCTTGAACCCCTAAGGGCACAGAGCCCCTCCGGGCTTTCAGGACAGAGTCACATCTGGTCCTGAGGAGAGTTCCGGGAAGAGCAGAGAGCAGGTGACTTCCCCTGTCTGCTGAGAGAGGGACACAGACCTGAGGACGAGAAGATGGAAGGCTCCCCAAGGTCACTGCCTAAGGCGCATCCACCGGACAGAGATGGCATCGGAGTCTCACCTGACATAAGCAACTCTCATATTTCATTTTCCTCTTATTTTTTGGAAACAAGGCATTAAATTACATTCCTAGTGCCACCAGCTGGCACTGAAAATGCTTGGCATCCTCCACCTTTCCTGATTCTTACAGCACCAAAGAATAAAATCAGCATTTACATATAGATAGGGCCCCAGCTTGAACACCTCCCACAGCGTGCACGGACAGTGTCACTGACACAGGGCTCCCTGGGAAACCATTGTAATAGCGCGTGTTCACACCCCCGGGACAGGCAACGTTAGAGAGATGCTCCAGCAACCTGACAACCTGTAATTACAGGCACGCGCTTCCTACATGTCGTGACATAAACGAAGAAAAGAAGAAAGGTGGTTTTCTCAGAGGTTAGGATTTGTGTGTGTGTGTGTGTGTGTGTGTGTGTGTGTGTGTGTGTGTGAGAGAGAGAGAGAGAGAGAGAGTAAATTTTATCCCTGGCTTCTACGGCACCTTCCACAGGAAGTTATTTTTACTTATTATGACTTCTTATCACTAACAACTGGTGAAAACAGTGACACATTGGCACCATTATGGAGAAAGAGTACTTGTTAGGAGTCTTCCTCGTGGACTCCTTCATTTTCTTCCTTCTCCAAGATAGAAATCAAAAAGGTTCCATGTGGGAATGAGTACACCATTAAACACTTTAGCAAAAGCAGCATGACCAGCTTTTAGTTGAGGTCAGTATGTATATTCCTTGAACAAGTGAGGTAGAGCTCTAGAAGCTTAGAAAGCCCCACAGACTGGGTACAGCACTAGGTGCTGACAGTCTCCCAACAATTTCATCTCAAGGTTCCTTGATAGTGATGTTGCCTGTGAGCAAAGCAAGAAGATTTTGATTACACACCAACAACAACAACAACAACAACAACACCAGCATTCAGGACCCATCCACTTGTAAGTAACCAAAGCCAACTGGGTTTTTGTTTGTTTGTTTTTTATTTTATGGAAAAAAGTAAGACAAAATTTCATAACAAAATAGTAGAAGAATAACAATTGTTAACACATTGCATATTGTTACCTTTAAAGTAGTTACTCAATAGCATTCCTATACACAAATAACAAACATACTGAGAGAGAAACTAAGGAAACCATAGCTTTTACAGTAGCATCCAAAAAATTAAAATATTTAGGAATCAATCTAACAAAAGAAGTAAAAGATCTATACAGTGAGACCTACAGTACTTTGAAAAAAAGAGATTGAAGAAGATATCAGAAAGTGGAAAGATATTCCCTGCTCATGGATAGGAAGGACCAACACTGTGAAAATGGCCATACTCCCAAAATTGTTGTACAGATTCAATGCAATCCCAATTAAAATACCTTTAGAATACCTCACAGATCTAGAAAAAAAACATTCCTAAAGTTCATCTTGAACCAGAAGAGGCCTAGAATAGCAAAAGCAATCTTGGGAAACAAAGGAAAGGCAGGAGGCATCACAATTCCTGACTTAAAACTATATTTCAAAGCTTCTGTGATAAAATCAGCATGGTACTGGCACAAAAACAGACCTGAAGATCAATGCAACAGATTAGAAGATACAGATACAACTACAAACACACTCAGTCCCCTTATCTTCATCAAAGGGACCAAACATGCTCACTGGAAGAAAGATAGCCTCTTTAATAAGTGGTGCTGGAAAAACTGGCTTTCCGCATGCTGAAGACTAACACTAGACCTATGTCTATCACCATGCACTAAAATAAAGTCAAAATGGATCAAAGATCTAAATATCAAGACAGAAACACTAAATCTATTGGAAGAGAAAGCAGATAAAAACCTTGAAGACATAGGGGTAGGAAGAGAATTCATGAACAAAAACCAAACTGCACAGGAAATACTTCAAAGAATCAACAACTGGGATCTCATCTTACTGAAAAGCTTTTTCACATCTAAAGAAATCACCAACAGGTTGAAAAGAAAACCCACAAGTTGGGAAAAAATTCTGGCAGACTATCCCTCAGACAAAGGACTCCTATCTAGAACACATAAAGAATTAAAAAGCATCAACCCTCTGAAATTCAAAGACCTGATCCAAAAATGGGCATCTGAGATGAACGCACACTTCTCAGATAAAGGAATATAAATGGCAAATAAATACATGAGAAAATGTTCAACATCATTAGTCATTTGAGAAATGCAAATTAAAACAACACTGAGATTCCATCTCACCCCAGTAAGTATGGCTATCATTAAGAAATCAACCAATAACAAATGCTGCTGAGGCTTTGGAGAAAAAGGAACACTTCTCCACTGCTGGTGGGAATGTAGATTGGTGAAACCACTGTGGAAATCAGTTTGGAGATTCCTCAGTAAACTGGGATTAGAAGTCCCATTCAATACAGCTATTCCCCTTCTGGGTATTTTCCCAGAAGAACAGAAAACATCATATCACAGCAATATATGTGCACCCATGTTTATAGCAGCACAATTTGTAATAGCTAAATCATGGAAGCAACTCAAATGCCCATCCATGGAAGAATGGATAAAAAACGTTGTGGCATTTTTACATAATAGAATATTACTCAGCTGTAAAGAAAGATAATCTCGAGGCTTTTATAGGAAAATGGACACAACTGGAGACAATAATTGTAAGTGAAATAAATCAGACCTGCATGTGTAAACATTGTATTGTCTCACTAGTGTAAGAACTTGAAAGATTGAATAAAATCTAAGTACAATAGATAGTGTGAAAGGGAAGGAAACTGCTCAGAAGGAAAGAACAACCAGGATGAGGGAAAAGAGAAAAGAAAAAAGGGGAAAAATAGATATAGATAGAGATATAGATATATACACAGGATAGCTAACATAGTTGTACTACTGAATTTTATTGCTCTATTGAAAGTAACAGTTAATGTTTAAGTGTATGATCAATCTTACATGTCTAAGTTGTTCATCTGAGTATCCAACTTGAAGATATCAATATGTAATACTACAACCACTGTTAATTTCATATCACCTTGTCTGAGATTCTGTATTGCTTGTATTGTTTTTGTGTTATTTTCTAAAGGTATGTGTGTTTATTAAGATGTTTTCATTCTTTTATCTTTAAAATAAAAAAAACAAAGTAGTTACTCAGAGCACAAGATATGCACAAAGTAATTCTCCAACTAATATTAACACAAACTTTCCTTTTCAATGAACTAGGAGACACTAGTAGTATAACTAACTTGCATTTTTCCCCTTTTCCCTTCATTCCTTTCCTTTTTTCCCAATCCTAGTTCCTTTTTCCTTTTGAACAATTATTTCCCATTTCACAATACCTATTATACATTTTAAATGTTATTTAGTTTTTCAGTTTCTCCCATCAGGGAGACCATATGATTTTTACACATGTGAGTCTGATTTATCTCACTTATGAGTATGTTCTCAAGTTGCATCCATTTACCTATAGAAGTGTCAAGTTTATCCTTCTTTATAGCTAAATAATACTCCATTGTATACAAAGATCACATCTTTTTTATCCATTCCTCAGTTGATGGGCATTTGGGTTGTTTCCAAGATTTATCTATGACAAATTGTGCTACTGTACACATGGGTGCACATGTATCTCTGATGTTTTTAATTCTCCTGGGAAGATACCCAGAACAATAGCTGGGTTGAATGGAACCTCTAATCCTAGCTTTTTAAGAAAACTCCATACAGACTTCCACAGTGATTGTACCAGTCTGCACTCCCACCAAGAGTGGAGAAGGGTTCCTTTTTCCCCACAGCTTCTTGTTATTTGTTATTGACTGATCTCTCAATAACAGCCATTCTTTATTTCTTCATCTGAGAAATGTATATTCATCTCAGATGCCCATTTTTGGATTGGGTCTTTGAATTTGGGGTGTCTGATTTTTTTCAATTCTTTCTGTGTTCTAGATTATAAATCCTTTGTCAGAGGGACAATTGGCTAAAATTTTTTCCACTCTGTGGGTTATCTTTTCACTCTGTTGGTGATTACTTTAGATGTACAGAAGCTTTTTCATAAGATGAGATTGCAGTTGTTGATTCTTTGAAGTATTTCCCATGCAGTCTGGGTTTTGTAGGTTTTCTCTACCTACATCTATGTCTTCAAGATTTCTACCTAATTTCTCTTTCAGTAGATTCAGTGTCTCTGTTTCAATGTTGAGATCTTTGATCCATTTTGACTTTATTTTAGTGCATGGTGATAGACATAGGTCTAATTTTAGTCTTTGGCATGTGGAAAGCCAGTTTTTCCAGCACCATTTGTTAAAGAGGCTGTCTTTCTTCCAGTGAACATGTTTGGCCCCTTTGTCAAAGATAAGTTGGCTGAGTGTGTTTGTAGTTGCATCTGCATCTTCTAGTCTGTTCCACTGATATTCAGGTCTGGTTTGGAGAGGGGGTCCCAATACTGTACTGATTTTATCACAGTAGGTTTGTAGTATAATTTCAAGTCAGGGACTGTGATGCCCCCTGCCTTGCCTTTGTTGCCTAGGATTGTTTCTGCTAATCTAGGTCTCTTCTTGTTCCAAGTAAATTTTTAGGACTGTTTTCTCTAGTTCTGCTGATGGTAATGGAAATGCTAATGCTAATGGTATTTTGATTGGAATTGCTTTAAATCTGTATAATAAATTTAAAAGTATGGCCATTTTCACTATGTTGGTCCTTCCTATCCATGAGCAAGAGATATCTTTTCATTTTCTGATATCCTCTTCAATCTCCTTTTTTAGAGTACTATAGTTTTCAATATATGTATCTTTTACTTCCTTTGTTAGATTGATTCCTAAGTATTTCATTTTTTAGATGCTATTGTGAAAGGTGTGGTTTCCCTGATTTCTCTCTCAGTGAATTTATTTTGTGTACAGGAATGCTATTGATTTTTGAGTGTTGACTACCAAAGCCAATTTGAACAAGGACAAAATGAAATTTATAATAAAGATATATATATATATATATACATATATATATATATATATATATATATAGAGAGAGAGAGAGAGAGAGAGAGAGAGAGAGAGAGAGATTCAGAATCCAAGCCAGGAGTATAACTGGGCCAAGGAAAGACTGGATATTCTGTGGGAAATCAGGCAGTAGATTCTGTCCATCTATTATAATCTCAGTCTCTCTCTCTCTCCTCTCTCTCTCTCTCTCCCCCCTCTCTCTCTCTTTCCACCTTTCATCCATCCTAACTTGCAGAAAATATGAGCCAGAGATATCCAAGACTACATATTTTTAGACTCATGCACACATATACCTCTAACTTTCCCAGTCCACTTCCAGATTTCCAGGATAGCTCCACTGGCTTTAACCTGAGTTAAGTTCAATCCACTTGTGACTATAGGGTCACTGTCATGTATTGCAAATGGACTGAGAGACTCCATTATTGTGGACTACAGTGGAAGTCAGCTTGCTATGTTGGAGAAACAGCAAAGTGGTGAAGTAGAGGGTGCCAGAGAAAGCTGTCTCCTGCTTAATATCCCCAAAGAAGAACTCATGATTTCACTTTCAAGAAATGTTCTGCTGACTCAAATCAAAATCCCTGGGGTCATCCTGGACTTCTCTCTTTTACACAGTGCATCCAATCTGTGGCTTTTTATTGATACAAAATAAATTATTCCCAAGACTTAGTGGCTTAAAACAATAATTGTCATTTATTATTTCACACTCATTCTTTGATTCAGGAATTCAAATAGAACACAGAAAGACTTCAGCTAGAATACCTAAGGGCCAGGAGTGAGTGACCTGAAGACTCAGTCCCTCACATGACCACAAGCATGGATGTCAGGCATAGTGTTCTTGGTGTGGCCTCCTCGTGCTGTCTAGGCTTCCTCACAGGATGTACATACATCCCAAGAGCAAACACCCTAGTGAAAGCGAGAACCAGGCAGAAGCCACCTTGCTTTCCATGATCTGGCATCAGCAGTCATGGAGCATCACTTTTTGTCACACTCCACTTGCTGAGTTGGTTACTAAAATATCAAAAGAAGGATCACAGACCTACCTCCCAATGGAGACCTGTCTCGATACAGTATTACAAGGAAATACAGTGGGAAGACATAATTCAGTATAGCTGTATTGGAAAAAAAATTAGCTACAGGAACCTTCTCTAAATCCCATTAAACCTACCTCTAAAAAAAATCTTGAATCTGACTTCCTTCTCCCCCGCTGCTATAATCTTAGGCCAGGTGATGAGCAACACTTTTTGGACCATAGCAATTACTTTCAAAATTATCTCTTGGCTCTTACTCCTCATGACCTTCTGCCAACATTTCACCCAAAACCGTGAATATCTTCCTGCTGTTCTGTCTGCTGCATCATCTTCAGAATCAAATCCAAAGTTCTTGAGGCCCTTCATAAGCTGGCTCATGGCTGGCTACTACAATAAGTACTCTATTACAGGACTGGGCTGGGGGAGGCATGAGCGCTATTAAAGATTTCCCAATTCCTCCAAGCTATCACCAATCTAGAGTTGATTTCTTTTTTAAATCTGGGTCTCCATATCAGCTGTGTGGATTTTGTAGGAAATCCTGGACAAACAAAAATCTCCTTTTCTCTCTCTCTCCCTCTCTATCTCTCTTTGTGTCTGTCTCTGTCTCCATCTCTGTCTCTCTCTCTCTTCTCTTCTCTTTCCACTAACTACCACAAGGATCTATTAATACTCCAGTATCCAAGTATTTACCCAAGATTCCTGATGTCTCCATTGACAGTCCCCCAACTCCTTTGCCAGAACATCAAAAGAGATGGTCTCTATCCCTATGATACTGAAGTTTCCAGTGCCCTCAGTGCTATCTCAGTGGCAGTACATTGTTCTCTGGAGCTCTGATTTTGCACACATAACTAGTGATACTTCTGACTTGTACAACACTTAAGGTATCTTCACGCAAGAATTAGAAAACAACACAAGTGAACTTAAGATATTTAAGCTGGACTTGTGATAAGGATGTAGAGGAATCCCACAGTGCCCACTGGCTCAAGAACACAGCCAGCGCCAAGAATATAGCTCAGTGGCACAGCACTTGCCTGACAAGTACAAGGTCCTGAGTGAGATTCCTGATACCAAAAAAAAGAAAAAGAAAAAAAAGAACACAACCAAATTTAGGCCAATATTCCTAAGAACCACGAGAAAACCAGAGGGAATTCCCTGTCTGTCTCTCATCTTTGCTTCTCTCTGCACATCAGCTTCATATGTCCTTGTGTCTAAAGTATTATTTTCATTGTAATCCAGTGCAACCACAATACCAGTGATGAACCCTTTGGATCTAGCCCCTTGGAGAGGCCAGTCATTCATAGTTCCAATCCCAAGTTCCTTCAGAAAGGTCCCATACAAGCCAAACAAGAGGCAGGAGGCCCTCTCTGTTCTATGCTCTTTGGCCAGGAAGGTGGAACCACTTAGGAATTGAGTGTCCATCTCTGCCCTCTTGGCCATGCTGTGCTTATTGCTGGTAATAAGAGGCATTCACTAGGTCTATGGGATGGGTTTTGGCAGTCTTTTCAAAGACAGTTGATGCAGCAGGACCTGTATTTTTAATGCAACTGTGTAATAGACATGATTTGGGATTCACGTCCCACAGCATGGTCTACTATTTCTAAAACTGTCATGAGGAAGGTGGGGTGGGAGATGATCAAGATGAAATATATAGATGTATAAATCCCCCTAGCTGAATGTAATCCCTAGACGTCACAAATACATACTAATAAAACATTTGAAATTTTCTCTAGGAAAGGTACCTGAGGTACAGAAAAACTACACAACTATATTACTGCACATGGCGTAGACCTCATCTGAATGTGTGGTGAGTGATCTAAAACATTGTAACTGGTCAGTTAGTCCATGTTCTTCCACTGGAAATTTTTAACCAAAAAACATATGCTGTGGCCAGTTCAGTGGTAAGAACCTGAGCTGACTGTCTGCATGCCTTTGAGGGCTGGTAGCCATGCTCAGACTCTGCACAGATGACACTGGTGGAAAGAAAGACACAAAATAATCAGAATGAAGTGGAGGTGAAACAAGCTCTGATAGCCCTGAGGTGTGAGAATGAAGCAGGGGCTCTTGAAATCCAGTTCCCATGATGCTTTGCGGCCCAGCTGCCTTGTTCTTGATCATTAGAACCCCTGTTTCTCTTGATAATGAAGTCCCCCACTTCCATTTAGTAGATTGGTTTGGTCCCACAACCAACAGTCCCTCAGAGACTGTGAGGGGTGTCAGACAGAGAGGGCAGCCTGCCTGAGGGCAGAGAATCTCATCAGCATTATCTGAAGTACTCAGAAGAGCATCCATTTGTGCGCCTCCCAGCTCGCTTCTGTCTCTCCGCTTTCTGAACTCTGAGAAAGACTTCAGAGTCCTTTAAAAACCTCCAGCCTATTCATTAAGTCTCATCAGGAAAGACCTGCTAGTGAAAAGCTGCTAAACATTAAAACAACCACATGTAGCTCTCTGGGGGCAGAATGGACTGCTCTCACCCGGCTGACAGACCATCAAATAGACCATCAAGCCTGACTTGTCATGTGACACAGATGCTGCTCCAATCACTCCATCTCCATCCCTTCATTTTAGCCTTCATCCATTTATTTACTACTTCTCCTCCTTTTCAACCATTCTTCTCACTAAAAGACAAAGACTAGGTGATGTCCAGAGACAGAGCATCTACCCTGAGAATTTTACAATCCAGTTGGAGAAATAGACCCTAAGTTTTTATTAAATATCCACTAAAACTATAGAAGCACTCCTGGGAAGAAAATGCACAGAAGTAGATGATAGCATGGCTGGCCTGAGCAGGCCCCGGGTTGGGATCAGCCAAGTTATTTATTTGAGTGATAGAAGAAGCCATTCAGGCCAGGGCTCCGCTTAAGGGAGTATAGGGCAAGCAGCACAGTGGTTGGTGAGCTGTATTATATAGGGACTTCCAGGTCCAAGATTTTGGTCTTTACCCAAAGGGCAGCTGAAATCATACACGCTAAAGCAGAGGCTGACTCGGATTGTTAGGGAATGTGACTGATTATCCTATAAAGCTTTCCTGCCCACCAGTATCCACAGTCTCTCTCTCTCTCTCTCTCTCTCTCTCTCTCTCTCTCTCTCTCTGTCTCTCTCTCTCTCTCTCTCCTCTCTCTCTCTCATATGCTAATAATTTACTAAGGTATTCTGCAACTGAAACTTCAAAGTGTGAGCTATATGTCCACTGAAGGTCTCTGCCACCTGGGAAATGAACCAAAAATTGTATAAGTAGTGTATTTAAAATTACATACATATATATTATATATGGAGAGAGAGAGACAAAGCCAGGGAAAAGCAAAGCTGGACAGATGGTGGAGGGAGACAGAGAGAGAAAGAGGATAAAACAGAGACACATGGTAGAAATTTCAGAGAACGTTTCTCGTCTCTAAAATATCTGCTATTACAATATTTTTTCATAGGTTAAATAATGTGTTTATTGTATAATAGAGGTTGATAGATGATAGACAGATAGACAGACAGACAGATAGAGATATATACATTTAAGCCATGCAGCCATAGGTAAAATACCCACAACATAGATGTACGGGGTGTATTTTTATTTGCATCCCAATATCTCGCTACCAGGACCAGTCTGAAAGACGGAAGAGACTAGATGTCTGAATACCCGCCATCTCATGAGTTGCTAAGAGTGGTTCTGAGGAGACTTCCCGTCCTGTGCTACTCAGCGAACATAAAGGCAGTGCCACTCCCCATGCCAACCACCACTCCCTCTCTTGGTGCTTTCTCCTGAGTGACACTGTTCTTCCCTCTGCATGGGGCTGGGGACTTGTCTTTTACTTTGGATTCTACAAATTAAGACAAGGCATCAAGGCATCCACAGAAGACAGGCAGAAATGGCCATTCCATGTGCTAAAATCATAACAACTGCTTTAAAAGATCAATTCATCTGCTGTAATAAGAGAAGAATTTGCCAGAAGGAATGATATTCTCATGTCTTCTTGTGTCAGAGTCGATACTGTCACCTCATAATTCTCCCAGAACTCAGGAGATGTTGCTCTTCCTGTTCCATGGATAAGGAAACTGAGGCTTGGAAGGACGGCACACCTTACCCTGCATCTCATAAAACAACAGAGGTAGGAGTTCTCACTCCCAGTCCTTTCGGGTAGAACAGTGCCCAGGTTAAAGATGCAAGCTGGTTCATACATGGGCAGTGGGCCATGACCAGGGCATGGTGAATGAGACAGAGTTTAAGGAGGCAGTGCTCTCAGGAGCTGACCTGACACTTGATTCTGAGCAGCCGTGCCTCCTTGGAGCAGGTGATGTGCCATACATTCTCCCAGGACCTGTGGTAGTTAATTCTGTGTGTTAATGTGGCTAAACAACAGTGCCCAGTTATTTAGCCAAACACCAGCCTACATGTTGTGAAGGTATTTTTCAATGTTAATGTGATCAACATTGAACTCAGCTGAATTTGAGTAAGGCAGAGGACCTGTAATGTGGGGGCCCCTCATTCAAGGAGTTGACGGAAAAGACTGAGGTTCCCCACATGAAAGGAATTCTACCTCCAGGCTGACTTCAGGTTGAAGACTCCAAGATACCCACTCCCATAGGGCTGCAGCCTGCCCTGCAGATCTCGGACTTGCCAGCCTCCACAAGCAAGGCAGCCAATTCCTTAAAATAATTATTTTCTGATAGTTACGTAGCTAAAAGACTGATAGGTACGTAGACAGATACATACATAAATAAGAATAAGATAGACATATTATATAAATATATCTCCTATTATCTCTTTGGAGAGCACTAATATAAGATCTTAAATTCACCATCATCTAAGCAATTAAAAGCTCATCTGCTGAAGCCCAGTGTAATGGGAGGTGAACTTCCTAAAGGCTGAGTGGGCTCTGAACCCAAAGCGCCACCATTCAATTCTACTCCTGCTACCGGTTATGTGGACAAGTCTCTCCCCATCCCTGTGCCCCTGCTTCCCCATCTTTGAGTGGAAGCTGATATCAGTTTCCACCCCAAAGGGCTGTTGGGAGGATAATTTGAGAAAATGTGTATAAAATGCCCAGAATAATGGCTGGGTCAACGGGAAGTCTCTACAGATGTCAGCATGTATTCATTTGCTAAGGCCGTCATAGCAATACCACCAACTGGGAGATTTAAACAACAAAGTGCCATCAGATGGAAGCCTTAAACAGTTTATCTGCTCACAGTTTGCGGGGCTGGAAGTCTGAAATCAAGGAGCCTGCAGGACTGCCTCCTCAAGAAGCTGAAAGGAAGGGTCTGTCACAGTCCTCCCCTTGCTCTGTCTTTTTTTTTTCATCTCTTCCTATCACTTCTCTGAATGCTGTCTCTCTATCCAAATTTCCCCTTTTACACAAGCACACCAGTCATGCTGGATTAAGGACAATTTATTTTAAATTGATTTTCTCTGCAATGATCCTATCTCTAAATAAAGTTCCTGGAAGTTAGTACTTCAGCAAATGAATTCTGGAGGGGACACAGTTCCACCACTACCACAGGAAGTAATTACCCTGGATTGGTCTAGACAGCAAGCTCCTTGCTGCCTGTGGTAGGCTGGGCTTTCTCAGAATCAGAGCCTGAGACGAGGGACTGAGAGCCAGAGGTCTGTCTACCTGAGAGGTGATGGGCCATGGGGGAGTGAGGTAGAGAAGGCAAGGAGGCAGAACAGGCCACAATCAGGAACGGCTTTCTGTGTGGTTAACCAAAGCCCAGACCCAGAGGGACACCTGAGGCACCACGGGGCACACATCAGCATCAGCTCATCCTGGGAATAGTCCTGAAATTCACTCACAAGTCCTCACGCTGTTTCCTGGGTGCTGCTCTAACAGCCTGAGCCCCCATCCTTCCGTGCTAGATGGTGGAGGAAATTCTTAGGTAAAGGGAAGTCGGTGTTTACAAGAGGAATCCCCCTCGGTAATGGGGCATGCTGTGGCCCTGGCATCCTCTGCCACTTTGCTGGGCACAGAGAGGGGCACGCAGCACGAAGTCAGGACCTCATACTACAGGGACACTGTGCAGAGAGCTTCATCGCAAACATTCCTTCTCAATATTCTCCAGAAAGGATGGTCAAGAGCTCCAGCCCTCCCCGGTAACAACGACAAAGACGCACAGAAACTATAAAAGATGGGGTTGGGAAGTGACAACAGTTCCCATTCCTACCCAGCACTCAGCTTCACCACAGAGCAGAGTGTACATGGCATCAATTTCTATTGCTAAGCCAAAGCGCTCCACTTTATTAGTGAGTTATGCAGTCTACAGAAGACTCTGCGTCTCCAGGCCACTCACCAGGCTGAGAGACAAAGACTACCACTCTCAATTTTCCTTTCTGCACACCAAGTTCCCATCTAATACTACTTTACCCTCTCTCTCTCTCT
>NW_004955511.1:2916420-2943201 GCF_000276665.1 Chinchilla lanigera | reverse complement strand
TCCTTTAAATTTTTAAATACCTCCTGCTTCAGGTTCTACCTGCCCTTAAGACTTGCTTATGTGACCTCAACCCTGTTATTACTAGGGATTAATATTTATTGGCACCAGTGGTGAAAGGCGTACTGAGACTCTCTTCTTCCATCCAGTGCTGTGTTCCTCCATCCTGTCTGCTCATTTCATATGCTGAGTCATTTTCTAGTGACATTATTAATAATCCCTCACATTTACACAGCTCGGGAAGCCAGAGAGCCAAGGTTAGAAAAGTTCTGAAAAGTCCTCTGGGCCGGAAACTGTGCTCATTCTAAAGACAACTCCCCTTTTTCTGAGCCAGGGATTGTACACTGGTAGGCCTCCAGAGAAGTCCAGATATCAAATAAGCGCATGTAGGATTTTAAAAATCTAGAAACTTCCCAGTGTTAAGGGAGCACACCATCTCCGATGTCAGCCCCTGCTCTCTTTAAATACTTCATTGCAGAGCTCTCCCTTAAACTCTGAAAGCCAAAGAGCCCATCTCCTTAAAGCTGGATGGAGGGGCAGGTACCTCACTGAGGTCTGTCCAGAGGAAGTATCCCCAGTTCCTAATCTGACTTGGTTTCTCCTCTCCTCACCCTGTTGGTTTTTATTTTCTAAACATGCTCCATCTTGGGGGATTTTTGTGGTGTTTTGCTTTTTGCCTTTTAAATCTCAAGTATAAAATACAGGCATGAGAGTTGCCCTAACAGATTCAATTCATCATTATTTCTTCTGGAATTTCATTCATGAACCAATTAAAGAGGGGTCTATTAGACACCCACCAGCACTAGGTACTGTGCCAGGCACCAGGATCTCTTGGCAGATCTAAGAGCTCAGTGCTTGCCCCCCTGAAACTCTGATGCCAGCATCTCCCAAGAAGTGTAGATTTGCACTGTTGGGTATACACATAAATTCCAAGATGAATCCCAGCAGCAAACTTAAATGATAGTAGGGTGAATAATTTGATCATCTTAGAGAGAAGACTTTTCTAAGTACAGCATGAAACCTAGAAGCCATAGAGGAAAAAAATGGACAAATCTGCCACACCAAATTTTAAAATCCTTTGGAAGCTAAAAGCATCATAAAAGAAACTCAAAAGACAAACTTAGGAAAGTATTCACAACACAAACGACAAAGGACTGTTTTTCCCTAATATACAAACTACTCTTAAAACCAATTGACAAATCCCATAAAAAATTTACAAAAGAAATATAAATGATGCAAACAAAGACACAGTTCTGAGCCTCGTTAATAGTCAACTAAATACAAAATAAAATAATGAGACATTTTCCAAGTAAATATTGGCCAGGGTATTTTTAAACCAATGCACCCTGGTGCGGTCAGAGTGTAGGGAAACTGGCTCTTTCATTCACTGAGTATAGCAACAACCCTTCTGCAAGGAATTTAGCAATTACCCAAGTTTAAATGTTCCAGTCCTGCAATTTTAACAGTGCCTGTCCCGCACTCTCTCATCCAACCTATCCCTAGTCATATCATGGCTTCCAGAGCTCCCGCCTGCTCCTCCAAGGATCTTCATCCAGTTCTTCTTAGTGCAACTAAGAGGATCCCCACTCAGCTACCTCTGTGTTGTGCTATCCCCTGGGAGTTGCAACAGGCGTGGTGAACCCTGCAGCCTACCTGGCAGGGTCCCTGGTCGAGGTGGACTAGAACTCTCCAGGAGTCTTTCTACCTCAACTTCCTCCCCTCCATGGATGATGATTCTAACTGGGAAAGAAACGTAAGCCTTTGTGGCAACCAAAGAAGCTGATTAACAGCAGAACCGAGACTCATCCTGTTGGCACCTGGGGTGGGTCAGTGTAAGGTAGAGGAATGAAAGATAGACCTTAAGCCTCTGGCCAGGTCCTCGCAGCATGGGCCACCTGTTCCTGCAGCTATGATGAGATAATACCCAGCAGATCCGTGTCCCCACCCCATGTCCTCTGCCCACCTTCCCACTGCAGTGCTTGCGCCCCTACCAGCCATGGGTAGAGAGTTTAATTCACATGGTTGTGCTATGAAAACACTGTTGTGCTGAAGACCCTCCTGCAAATGTCTTTAACTTTCCTGCAGACTCAGATTTACCTTCTCTGAGGGGATCCCCTCCCCCAGGTCAACTACAAAAGTGAATAGTATGAGCCACCTTCTCAAAGCAACATTTTCTAAACAGACAAAATTCCTTTTATTTACAGTGTAACGGGATGAAATATGCATACATTCTGGAATAGTTTAACAAATTAAAATCTCCATGAGCTCACGTACTTACTTTTATGCAAAGAACACCTACCCAATCTCTCTACTCTCTTAGCGATTTTCAAGCACACAATATATTGCTAAATATAATCACCATGTTACACAGTATGTCTCTTGAGCTCATTCTTCCAGTCTAACTGAAATTTTGTATCCCCTGACCAGTGTCTCCCCAGTCCCACCCCAATAGCCCCTGATAACCACCATCCTGCTCACTGCTTCTATGAAGCCACCTTCTTAGAGCCCACGTGTGAGTGAGCCCATTCAGTATTTGTCTCTTTATACTCACCTAGACAAACTGACCTTCATCAAAATTCATAATTTCTGCATATTCAAGGGTGGTGCTATCAACAGATTAAAAAGGCAACTCAGAGAATGGGTAAAGATATTTGCAAATCATATGTGTTATAAGGGATTAATATTTAATATATAAAGCAACTTGTACAGCCCAACAAACACCACAAAATAAGCAACCTAACTTTAAAATGAGCAAAGTGTTCAAACAAATATTTCTCCAAAGAAGATATATGGTTGATCAGTCATCATAAGAAAAATGCTCAATATGCCCAGCCATTAGAGAATGCCATTCAGAATCCTTAGTGAGCCTTCCACACCCGTTAGGGTGGCTACTATGAAAAAAAAAAAAAAACAGGAAATCAGTATTCACAAGGATGTAGAAAATTGGATCCTTGGGTATTCCAGTGGGAAAGTGAAATGGTGTAACTGCCAGCTTGTTCCTCAAAAAGCTAAATATAACCATGCCACATGTTCAAGCAATTCCATTTTTAAGTATATACACTAAAGAATTCAAAACGGGGATCTAAACAGGTATTTGTATACCAGTGATATTAACAACATTACCCACAATAGACAAAAACTGGGAGTTATCCAAGAGTCCAACAGATGAATGGTGTCGTGGTTACTTTTCTCTCGTTGCTGGGACAAAATACCTGATGCCCAAAATTAAGGAAGGAAAGGTTTATTTCACTTACAATTTGTGGAGGTTTTAGTCCATACTTGGCAGGTTGCAAGGCAGAGTGGCACATGGCAGAGAGCTACAGCTCATGGCGGCAGAACACAGCAAAAGCAACAACCACTAAAAGGGAAGAATGGCCACAAGTAGCCTCTTCCTCTCCCTTATATATGCAAACTATCCACCCCAGGGCAGGTGTAGCTCTCACACCCATAATCAATCAAACTCTAAAAGTCCGCCCCATGACCACATGAGGCTTTGGGGGACACACAGACACAAACCATAACAAATGGGTAACAAAATGTGCTATACACATACAATGATTTATTACTCAACAAAAGCAACAGGGTTCCAATGTGTGCTAAAAAGTGAATGAAGCCCCAGAACATTGCACTAAGTGGATTAAGGGTTGCCAAAGTACAAATACCATATCATTCTACTTACATAAGGCACCGAGAGTAGGCAAGTTCCAAGAGACAGCTGTGGCACAGTGGTTCCCAGGGGCTGGAGGGAGCCTCATGGAGAGCTGTGTAACAAATGAAGAGTTTTGGCTTAAGATGATGAAATAGTTCTAGAGACAGGTAGTAAGAGGTGGGGGCTACACGGTGATGTAAATGTACTTAATGCCATCCACCTACATATTTCAGGGATTAAAGTGGCAAGTTTAACGTCATGTGTCTTTTACCACAATTAAAATTTTTTAAATTAACATTTTTTAAAAATTTTTATTGTGTCAACTATGTGCCCATATACACCAGAAATACAGTGAAGGATAAAGTGCCTGCCCATGCTGTTTACTGAGAATTCAGTGAAACAAGCATAAGTCCATAAAAATATGTAACTTTTGGTAGTGATGGTTTTATGCACAGCGTGAAGTGACGTAAGGAGGTAAGAGCCGGGCATTGGCGTGCGGTAGGAGTGCTGTTTCAGACAGTGTGCAAGACGCCTCTGTAAGCTGCAACCTTTGAGCAGAGACTCAAATGATGAGGACCAGGCACAGAAAGGCTTGGAAGGAGAGTTTGCCAGGCAAGGAACATCAAGAGCATAGGTCACAAGTAGCAGTGAGCCTCAGAGTCAAGGGTAGTTGGACAAAAGAGCTGGACCAGGAATGAATGGGAGATGAGAACAGGAAGGGGCAGAAACCAGCCCCGTGGGCTATCAGGAAGCAAGGCTTCATTAGGAGACAGAAGGAGGTGCTGACAGTATTGAACAGGAAAGTGGCCGGGTGCTGCAGACATGTTTAGGTCACTTTGGCCACTGGTAAACCACTTTGGAATGTTGATGAGGCAAAGGCAGAGAGACGGGTGTCCCTTGCTTCCATCCTCCAGATGGAGACAAATGAGCCGGAGGTGTTCTATGCAGCGATTGATGCGTAGAGTGATTAGAGTCTGGGTTGTCTGCCTCTTTGGCCCTATCTTCCCTGTGGGCACTGACCATTCTTGCAGAGTTGACTCTGTTCACGTGGCTGAAGCTCAAGCCAGCTGTGCCCACTTCAGGGGCAAGATAACTAGCTGCTCTCATCGAGACAGTCGTTGCCCACCACCCCCACCACCCCCCGCCACAGTATTTCCCAGTATTTCTCCAAAGTCGTAACTTCTAGTTTGGGAAACAAGAACCCGTTTCCTGAAGGTTGCCACATGTGGGTGCTGTTTTAGTCTCATCTGGAGTGAAAGCTCTGAGTGCAGTCTAATTTACAAGACTCAGCACCTCCTAGTGTTTAGACCAGGAGGGCTGATTATTGCTTAAATTCCTTGGGAGGATCCTGGAAGGATGCTTAAGGACCCTGGGAGGAAATAAATGATAGGTGAGTATTTTTTGAAGGTTTTTACAAGAGTTTCTTTGTTGACAATGAATGTCTCTTCAGACAACCTAAACTCTGCTGGAGAAAGCAAGATCCTTCTACACCTGCATCTGGTGACCTCACTTCCTGGCTCCAAACTCGTCACCAGCTCCCTCTCAGCTCTGAAACTGAGTGCAGACCTCAGAGAAGAGGAGGCAGCTCCCCAGGTCTAACTGAAGCCTCCTTCCCAGCAAGTGCACATGCTGAAGTCTCCCTACTATCAAAATGACCCCCCCCCCCGTCCGCTCTCATGAACCTGCCCTACTTCTTCAAGATGCAGCTGAAATTTCTACTCCCTTCTGAAGACTGCTTTGGTCATGAATTCCTGCAAAGAAACACTGACCATTCTCCCTTCAGGCCAGTGTGCATCTTGCATGTGACTCTATAGCAATGTTTCACATCTGTTGCAAATATGCATTTAAATATATAGCACCTCCTCTAAATTACATGATCCTTGATATCAGTGACCATGTCTTGTGGGTCCCTGGCATCCATTTGCCTGCCTAGAACATAATACAAACTTAACAAAGGTCAGGTCAAATTAATTATTGGAGAGTATATTCACCCTAGGAAAGAAATACAGTGACATCTCCATTGTCAAATGGCGCCAAGGTCGAACTTTCCACTACTCAAGCAGTGAAGTTCAAATGAAATCTGCTCAGTGTTCGTAACTTTACTCGATAGTCAAACTAAAAATCAGACTTGAAAAAACCTATACAGATCGTAGAGTGAGTCACATGTCGCATCTCATCTGCAACACAGAAGGCCACACTTCAGTTTAAGTGTCACTCTTGCCCAAATAACATATAATGCTTGTATAATTTGCGGGCCTCAGAGCCAATTATTTGGTTTTCCTTTTTTCGTTGTTTTTTTTTTTTTTTTTGGGGGGGGGACCAGGAATCAAACTCAGGATCTTGCATTGCCAGGCAGGCACTGTGCCACTGAGCTACGTCCCTGGCCCTCTATTATTTCCTTTTTTTTTTTCTTCCATTATTTCTTATAAGAAAAATACTGTATGTTCAGTTCTTGAACTTTTCAGTATTAAACCATAAATGTAGAACAAATCGAGTTTGACAACTGAGAATCACTGTAATTACCTCCTAGCTCTTGGTTCCAGTACCTGTGACTTAGGAAATTGCTCACTTAGGTAATAAGATAAATGTCTCCGTTTTTTTCCATAGCACTTCACACAATTTAATATACTACCTTACTTACTATAGTATCCTCCTTTTTATTATATTCAATGTTTCCCATTTGTCTCCTTCATGAGGAGGTAAGCTCCATATTTTGTCTATTTTCTTCAGTGATGTAGACTCAAACTATTAGAACAGCACCCAGCCACAGCACCCACTCAATAGAGTGAATTTATTGAATTAATTAATGAATAAAAGAATTTAGTCTCTGTGTATGTGGAGTCCATAAAGCAGCAAGTGTAGATGGTTCTTTCTGCTATAGCTTCTGGGGAAGTTTTAAAACCCAAAGAAAGCAAATTTAACCAGGGAGACTAGAAAGAGTTCACTTAAACACTGCGTCCCCCAAAAAAGTGCTTTTTATTGCTACTGCGGTCATTTTTTAATGTTTGCACTGTTATATTACAAATAAGGACAAAGGTATGTCTAGAAAAAGAAACAGATACAATATTCTTTTCAACTATTTTCAGAAAACTTCATGACTTTTGAAGAAGAGATAAGTGAAAATAGCCGAGGTCTTCTTCCCCAACAGGATTGAAAGGATGAATGGTACAATGTCCGTGAAGCGTCTTGATCTCCACAAGCAACCTTGCAGGCCCTCCGCGGGGAAGCCTGCAGCCTACTTCCCTTTTAACTTCCGTGAGCTCTCCCATCCCCAGTGACTCATCCTCCTAAGCACACTGTGTCTAAGAGTCGGGAGAAAATACTATTTGAAGTTTGGATTCAGCATCAGGCAAAATGAGATTCAGAACCTAGAGCTACCTTACCTTCTTTGAACTCCATCACCAGTTGAAATATTCTAACCAAAATGTTTCCCTGCCTTTCTGCCCTCTGCCTTCCTTGCTCCCAAAAAATATGGGGTGCTTGAGCTCTGTGTTCTTGTTCTCAGTAGCACATGGCTACAAGGGCACTTTTCTCTCCCTGAAGGCTAGAAAAATAGGAGTTGAGCAAAGGGGGGAAAAAAACAACAATCTGAGCAGTATCTCCATTTGTCCTGTATTGTTCCTCATTTTAAAAGTAATAAAATAACACTTTTTGTGACTGTTTTCTCTTCTCAGTACTATTGCGACTCTGAGACCATACTTACACCCAACCACAAAAATAAATATATACATACGCATTTCTGGGCATGCTGGTACATGCTGGATGATCACCCCAAGTTCAAGGCCATCGTGGTCTACATAGAGAGACCTTGTCTCAAAAAGAAAAACAATAAAATTAATACACACTTCTGTTAGGGGCCTAAGGTCATCTGTTATATAGATTTTATTCCATCATTTCCCCTACAACTCTGCCCTCATGTGATAATCTAGTTAACTGAGCTTTACATCCAACTTATTCCAATTAACATATATGCGAAGTAGAAATCCACAACTCACATACTAAATTAGTGTTGCTGTATCTGGCATGAACAGAGGCACTGTGGCCCTGGTGTGTTCACTAGGTCACTTCAGAGTCTGAGGCTCTACTTCCTTCATTTTTCCAACAGCATTTTTGGGTAAACTGAAGCCAAAGTGTTACAGCTACAAATTTGTATTTCCAAAGCTCAGTTTCTAAAAAAAAAAACACACATTACAAGTTGAGAAGGACACAAATCAAACAGTTCCAAGACTACTGACTGGATTCTACTTCTAAAAGTTTATGTGTAAGGTCTATTCTTAAAATGAGTGCTTTTTTCTTTTCAGAATGAGAGCTTTAATGAGACAAAGGAAGACTTAGCACAGAACTTGACAGATACTAGGTAATTTATGAATGTTTTCATTCAATTGCTAGTATATGGATTGGCAAAGCAAGATAAATGCCATTCTTCCACTGCCTTCTACATTAATCAGAAATGTTGAAAATTCACTTTATTTTTATCCACTTGGTGTGTACTTGAAGTCCTTACCCATATCATGCATCCAGTACTATACATGTAGCAAATATCATTAATTTATAAACCAGGTTGGTTACCACACACAAAGTAGAAACAGGGAGAACAAGGCAATTCCCACCACCAGCAAAAGAACAAATCTCACATTTTGTCCACTTCTTTATTGATTGAAAAATTTTTCTTCACTTAAACACACAAGAATTCCTGCAAGAGATGGTATCTTAAGTGAAATTGTCATTATTCACAGATGACATGATACTCTACATAAAAGACCCCCAAAAACTCCACCAAAAGTCTCATGGATTTAATTACCAAATTCAGTAGCATAGCTGGATACAAAGTTAACACTCAAAAGTCAATAGCATTCCTGTATATGTGTAATGAACAGACAGAGAGAAATTAGGGAAATCACACCTTTCACAATAGCATCTAAAAAGATGAAATATTTAGGAATCAATCTAACAAAAGAAGTAAAAGATCTATACAGTGAAAATTATAGTACTCTAAAAAAAGAGATCAAAGAGGATATCTGAAAATGGAAAGATATTCCTTGCTCATGGATAGGAAGAACTTACATTGTGAAAATGACCATACTCCCAAAATTGTTGTACAGATTCAATGCAATTCCAATTAAAATACCATTAGTATACCTCACAGATCTAGAAAAAACATTCCTAAAGTTCATCTGGAACCAGAAGAGGCCTAGAATAGCAAAAGCACTCTTGGGAAAGAAAGGAAAGGCAGGAGGCATCATAATTCCTGACTTAAAATTATATTACAAAGCTATTGTGATAAAATCAGCATGGTACTGGCACAAAAACAGACCTGAAGATCAATGCAACAGATTAGAAGATACAGATACAACTACAAACACACTCAATCACCTTATCTTTGACAAAGGGGCCAAACATGTTCAATGGAAGGAAGATAGCCTCTTTAATAAATGGTGCTGGAAAAACTGGCTTTCCACATGCCAAAGACTAAAACTCGACCCATGTCTTTCACCATGCACTAAATTAAAGTCAAAATGGATCAAAGATCTAAATATTAAAATAGAAAAACTAAATTTATTGGAAGAGAAAGTAGGTAAAAGTCTTGATGACATTCGGGTAGGCAGAGAGTTCACGAACAAAAACCAAGCTGCGTGGGAAAGACTTCAAAGAATCAACTGGGATCTCATCTTACTGAAAAGTTTTTGCACATCTAAAGAAATCACCAATAAAGTAAAAAGAAAACCCATGAATTGGGAAAAAAATTTAGCCAACTGCCCCTCAGACAAAGGACTTCTATCTAGGACATATAAAGAATTTTTAAAAATCAGGCCTCCCAAGTTCAAAGACCCAATCCAAAAATGGACATCTGAGGTGAATATACACTTCTCTAATGAAGAGATACTAATGGTGAATAAATACATGAAAAAATGTTCAACGTCACTAGTCATTTGAGAAATGCAAATTAAAACAACACTGAGATTCCATCTCACCCCAGAATAAATGGCTGTCATCAAGAAATCAACCAATAACAAATGCTGGAGAGGCTGTGGGGAGAAAGGAACCCTACTCCACTGATGGTGGGAGTGTAGATTGGTGAAACCACTGTGGAAATCAATTTGGAGATGCCTCACAAAACTAGGATTAGAAGTCCCATTTAACCCAGCTATTCCCCTTCTGGGTATTTTCCCAGAAGGATTAAAGACATCATATCACAGCAATATACGTGCACCCATATTTATAGCAGCACAATTTGTTATAGCAAAATCTTGGAAACAGTCCAGATGCCCATCCACTGAGGAATAGGTAAAAAGTTGTGGTATTTTTATACAATGGAGTGATACTCAGCTATTAAAAAACATAATCTCTAGGCTTTTGTAGGTAAATGGATGCAACTAGAGACCATAATCATAAGTGAAATAAATTGGACCCAGATAGGTAAACATCATATTGTCTCCTTGGTGTAGGAATCTGAAAGGCTAGGTAAAACTGAAAAGGTACAATAGATGATAGGAAAGGGAAAGGAACTGCTCTAAGGAAGGAACGACTGGGATGAGGGAAAGAAGAAAAAGAAGGAAGGAAGGCAAAACATAAATATATATATGAATAGCTGCGATGACTGCATTGCTGTTGTCTGATGGTGTATTGAAATGAACAGTTAATGCTTACAATTTTTTATGTTCTGATCGACTTTGCATGCTTGTGTCTGGTGGTCTGGGCAACTGATTTGAAGGTTACAATATGCAACAGACTTACAGTGGTGAACTCCTACCATCTTGTCTAGAGAAACTCTGTATTATTTCTAATGCTTTATTGAAGAATTATTTTCTTATTCTCTTCAATGGTTTGAGCAATCTTTCATTCTTACATCTGATAATCTGAGCAATGTAGTTGAGGAGAGCGATATGCAATGTAACAACCACTGTTTATTTGTATTAATTTGTCTTGAGACCCTGTATCACTTTGAATGTTCTTACTTTGATTTGTTTGTGTTTGTGATACTGGTATGCTGCTACTGTTCTATTTTTTTGTTTGTTTGAGTGTCATGTACTGCTCTCTTTAAAATAAAAAAAAAATTTAAAAAGAGATGTTATCTTACGACAGCCTGACATGTCTCAGGAGGTTAATAAAATTGTGCTGACCCCTTAAGGAGCAGGAGAATCCTGATGAAGGGACAAGTGGTGTAGACCCTGGTGCACCTGGGGAAGCTTGCTGTTTATGGAAAGACAGAGGAGACAGTGGAAGGGCGGGTACTACCAATTCCCATGTCCCCAATTTCATCATCTTTCCCAGAATCAGTCCCAAATCTATATCCCATTGTGCACCTGCGACCTTTCTCCAGCCTGAGATGAATTCTAGAATGAGGCACACAGCAGCACACAAAAAGCACACATCATGCACTGGGATGCAGTAACTCTTTATTGTACAGAGTGAGTCTACGTCCTTCCGTCTCCACCCCTTCCGGCCCCCTTTCCACAATGACACTGCGGCCAAAAGGATCTTTTAAAAAGTCAGATCTGACCCTGTCATAGCCTGCTCTTGGAATAAAGTCTATCAGGCCCTCAGCAAACTGCAAGGCACTGTGCCCCAGTTTCTCCTGAATTCTCCCATTGCATCTCACACATAGCACCCCACATTCTGTCTTCTTTCAGCTGCTAATGGTGTCCCATGTCCCAGGATCTTCCTATCTAGAAGAACGTCCCCAACTCATGACTCTCATACACTCATCTTTCAGCTTCCGCTTAAGGTTTAGTTCTTTGGGGAAGTCACACCAAACTAGCTTAGAACCCCATTAGACAATATAACAGCTCCCTGTTTCTTCTTTTGTTCCACTTTCCAAAATTGTAATAATACTATTATAATTATTAATTGCTTGTATAGTGGTTTAACACCTGTCTATGCTCCAGGCTGTAATCTCCATGCAGAAGGAATCATATCTATCTTATTTGTTACTCTATTCTGAGCCTAATATCATTCTGAGGTATAGTAGATACTGCAGTCTCTAAGTATTTGAAGCATTGATAAATAAGACCGTGAGGTATCCAGGGAGGTGTTTCCCAAGTGACATTTCTAGCAGAAAGGGAGGTCATTGAGAGGTGACAGTCAGGTTCACAGTTATCTGCCTTCAGACAATAAAGTAAAAGTCCCAGAGGAGATGGAAGTGAGCAGTGGTTTTCCTTAGTGGAGAATAGAAAGTAACTTGAGTTAATTAAAGCAGGTGTCCATGAGCAATGCTTCTTACCTTTGGTGAGCAAAAAGTATTATAAAGTTTTATATGGGATTCAGTTCAGCCTACCTCGACATCAAATTGTTTCTGCAACTAATGCAGATCCTTGTATCTTTCTTTCTTTCTCTCTCTCTCTTTGTAATTAAGTTTATTAGTACAATTTATAATGATCACATCCACCACAGGGAGTTTGTACCTATACATGATGTATCTTAGTTCCTCTTTTTTCCCATTCCCTCCCCTCTCTTCAACCTCTGTTCCCCTCCTTATTTACAAAGCTTTGCTTCCATTTTATCCTTTTTTCTCATTTTTTTCTTTTCCCTTCCATTCTCCCCAGTTCTTTCCCTTCAAATAATTACTTCCTATTTCACAATAGCTATACATTTATCTATTATACACTTTCAGTTTCTCATACCAGAGAGACAATGAAATATTTACACGTGTCTGTCATACAGTGTCATCTATTCTGTCATCTTGAGAAATAGCTAACATTTTCTAGTTGAATATTTTCCAGATCACATCTCCTTTCTTCTCTTTATTTTTTTCTTCTGTTTAGCTGCTTATATTTCTCCATGGCACATGTCTAACTTAAATATGACTGGATGTTAAGAAAAGTTTTTTTGGTAAAGGTTTATATCTACCCCACCATCCACAACCAAATAATTTAATTTCCCTTACAATGTAAAAAAAAGTATATAGCTGTTGTTTTGTCATCATTCTAGACACAAAAATTAACTTAGAGAGGAAAAATCCAAGTAACTGCTGAGAAAACAATCAGTGATACTCAGCACAGGTCAGAAAAATAAATCTTACATTTTACAGCTTGTTATTATTTACAAAGCTCTGCATTTTTCCATCCATCTTGATTCTAGCTAAAGAACTCTGGACATTTAACTGAACCAAGACAGATTTTTTTGTCCTGATGAGAAAACAGGCAGATTTTTTTCAGGTCAATGGGTCTAATAGAGCTAATAAAGTTACAGAATAATCTAAATCTACATTTTTCTGCCTCAGTATACCTGTTTTATTGTGAGATCTGGCTTGTGTGCTAAAGGAACAAGACAAAAGCCTAAAGGATGATCCACAGGGACTTCTAGGCTAATGGAGCTTGGTCTTATTCTGCTTAGGAAACTCTCATTCTTCTGAAAATTTTCTTCAAAGCTTCCTTCACTTCCTTGTTTCTCAGGCTATAGATCATCGGGTTTAGCATGGGGATTACCATGGTATAAAATACTGACACAATCTTGTCTTCCCAGAGGAACTTTCCCATGTTCCCTTTCAGATATATGAATATGAGTGTCCCAAAGAAAAGAGCCACTGCAGTCATGTGGGACGCACAGGTGGAGAAGGTCTTGGCTTTGCCACCTGCTGAACGAATCCTCAGAATAGCTCGGACGATGAAGAGATAGGATATAAGAATCACTGAGATGCTGGTTGTGATGACGAAGAAAGCGAAGAGGAAGATCACCTGCTCCCGTAGTCGGGTCTCACTGCAGGCAAGTTTCAGCAGGGGCGGGAGGTCACAAAAGAAGAAGTCGATGCGGTTGGACTTACAGAAGGAGATGGAGAAGGTGCACCCAGTGCGGACCACAGAATTCACCATGGCACCAGCATACGCGGTGGCCACCAGCCCCAGGCGGGTGTGTGGTGCCATGGCCATGGTGTAGCGGAGGGGATTACACACAGCTGCGTAGCGGTCGTAGGCCATCACAGCCAGGAGGAAACACTCAGCGCTCGCGTAGAGTGTAAAAAAAAAGAACTGGCTGGCACAGCGCTCGTAGGTGATGACCATCTTACTGGTCCCCAAAGTCTCAAGCAACTGAGGGACAATAACAGAAGAGTAGCAACTGTCCAGGAAGGAGAGGTGGCTGAGGAAGAAGTACATGGGCGTCTGCAGCCGGGCGTCACTCTGGATGAGCATGATCATGCCCAGATTGCCCCCAAGGGTTACGAGATAGAGGGCCAGGAACACGATGAAGAGACCCATCTGCTGTGCTGCCGGGAGCTGGAACCCTGTCAGAACAAACTCCACCACTCTGGAACCATTCTCTGCCATGAAGCCAAAGTTGCCTACTGAAAAATAAAAATAGTAGAGCCTCATCGAAGGTAAATTAAGGTGACCATGGCTGGATTGTTGCTCAATAATAATGACCTTTCAGAATGTTAAAGCACTTCTTAGTTTTCACAAGCTTTATTTCACTTAACCTTTCAGAAGTCCTTGGAAGTCAGTATTGCAAATCCCATTTCTGAAAGAATATGAGGGACAAAGCAGTGAGGTGAATAGTTCCAAATTTCAGTCAAAATGGACAAAGACAAAGCCGGAACTCAGCTCCTTGGGTGACTTCCAAACCCCGGAGACACCACACTGGAATCCGTGTCAGCTTCACATGGAACCAGCACTTTGTTGGAGAAACCCTAGCAGTGTAGTATTAAGAACTGGGCTTTGAAATAAGATATAGTTTTAATTTCCCTCAAACCTTCATCAAGTTAATTAACCTTTCTGAACCTCAGCCTCCTTCTCAATTTGGATTACAAATCCAAAGTCATGATATTATAGTGAAGAACATAATTTGCATACAGTACCTCACTCACACATACTTAGAATTACTTTTTCTAAGTATGATATATACACACACAGTGAAATACTATTCAGCTATAAAAAGTAAGGAAATCTTGTTATTTTTGACAACAGGAATGAACCTGAAAGATATTATATAAAATGAAAGAATCCAAGAATAGAAAGACAAATACCAAAACAAATACATCTTCACTCATAATTTAAAAAAATTTGAACACAGATGAATAGAAAATAGAATAGCAGTTACCAGGGAGTGGGGTGGGAGGATGGAAAGATGTTGGTCAAAGGATACAAAAGTTTAGTAAGTTCAAAAGATTTATTGTACAACACGTGACTATACTGAATAAAAATGTACCATACACTTTACAATTGCTAAGAGAGATTTTCTGTTCTCACCACAAAAAAATAATAAGTATGTGAGATAGTGCATGTATTAATTAGCTTGGTTTAGCCAATCAACAGTATTTCAAAGCATCATTATATGCCATAAATATATACATATTGTCTTAATCACTTTCTCTGCGAGACACAATACCCAGCACCAGCAATTTAAAGGAAGGGACGTTTCTTTTGGCCCACCACTTTGGAAGTTTCGGTCTTCACATGGTCAGTGTCAAGATGGAAGGACCTGGGCAGAGGAAAGCTGCCCATATTATGGCATCCAGGAAGTACAGACAAAGGAGGAACCGAGGGAGATAAACCCTTCTGGGTCACACCCGCAGGGCCCTTTCTCTTCTGACCAAACCCTTATCTCCTCACAGCACATTTAGCTCTGAACCCTTTAATCCATTCTTGAGAACAAGCTCCCATAATCCACTTCCCAAAAGCCCCTCCTCTGAGCACAAGTCTTTGGGGGGTACAGTCCAGATCCAAACCAGAACACAATTTTCATTTGTCAATTAAAACTAAATAAATAATGAAAACATAAAAGAAAATTTTTCTAAATTCTGGGATAATGTGAGTAACACGCTCTTTAATGCATTCTAAAATCTTATCTCCCAGCCTACAGCCCCTTGAAGTTCCAACACTAACTCTGCCTTCCCTTGCGGCTGTGTTTGATGTGTATACAAGCAGAATGGACTTAGAAGCTAGAGCCATAAAGGGCAAGCACGGACAGAATCCCTTCAGCTCGCTTCCCTGCCAGTGGCTTCTTCCTCTCTCTTCCTGCCAAACAGTGTGGCCTGATTTCCAAGTTCCCTGTTATTCCCAAGGACCTGTCCCATTTTTAAATGCCAGATCATTATCAATCAGTGAATCAAGCCATTCTGGAATTAGCTTGCAAAGCTCATTAAGGGATAAAGCTGTCACACTGAGTTTAGTATCTAATACAAATGGTATTCTTGCCAGGTATTAGGACAATCCTGCCTTTGTGATTTGGCTGCTAATAATCTGAGGTATTGAAAATACGGAATGTGAACTTTAAAGGTGATTCTACTTGTCTTCTTTCCATCCTTGAAACAAAAACTGAATTTGAGAAACATCTCATAAAACTTCAGAAAAATAACAAAGTAAAATTTGGATCAATGTTTGGCAAAAGCTGATCTAGTGATGGAATAAATGTCAGTATGTGCTAGGGTTTGTTTTTTTTTTTTTTTTTTTCCCTCCACTGAGTTCTTAATAGTATAAATATTTTGGTTGTTTTCCTAGACAAAAATCTTATATTGATCTTGGTCAATCATGCTGTTCTTAAGAGTTCATGCAAATCAGCCTGACCAAAGAAAAGAAGAGTCTGTATTCACACCCTTATTCAGTAAGAATCTAGCGAGAACTTACCGAGTATCAGGCATTCTTCTAGCTCCTCAGAACAAGGCAGAAAAAGATGTTTGTTCTCAAGAAGCAGTTACTTCAGGAGAGCCCTGCACGGGCGATGTGTTTTTAAAAGAAGAAATATGTGGTCTACCATGATGATGTTATGGGGGAAAGTGCTGCCACTTGTGGAGAGTTCAGACTATCAATGTAAACAGAAGTTATTAAACAGGACCATCATAAGAGGTTCATTAAAATGGAACATTTAGGAAATGATAGCGATCAGGTAACCTCATACGTCATTTACTCCCAAAACTTTTAAAAATAATAATAATGTCACAAAACACCAACAACAAAGCCAGCCATGACAAAACATGTGGAGTTTTCCAGGTCTTCATGTGACACTTTAAAGACAACTTTGTTGGAAAGTGTTATCTTCCTGATAACAGCGCATAGCCTCTGGGGTGCTGGAAATTCCAGGATGTCTAGAACCATCCAGCATAGAGATAAGGCTGGAATTCCAGACATGCAGCGTCCTGGTAAGAAAATGGGACCTGAGGACAGAGTCTGTTCCAGATGCAGACCCAGTCATTTCTACTTGTGTGACCTTGCACTAATTCCTTAACCTATAGACTCTCATTTTTCACACCTCTGCAGCTACAATGGTAGAACTTCTGCACCGTGAGAAGTCAAAGATTTAATTCATGAAAACACACACTGTGCCTAATACACAGCAAACTCCTGAAACATGAAATTGTTACAAGTATTTTTCAGCCTCTAGGTTGTTCTGTCATTCAGAAATCTAACTTCTCTCCACTTTTTTGCTGAGCTAAATGAGGCTTAAAATGGTGAAGGCACTTTGTTAAGAGCACGCAGTTAATAAACAGCACCAGGGCTCCCGGCTCCCAGTGCTCTGTGCTTTCCACTAACCCATCACCCATCGCTGCAGCCCAAGAAGAGGACACAACAACTGCCTGGCTTCTGGAAGACCCCACCGGGAAGACGCAAGTCGGGAGACAGACTTCCTTCCACCACGGCCCCAACAGACACACAAGTCCCTACTGGAAGGAGGGCGGTATTTTCTCAGGGAAGCGTGTGGCATGGTGAAGGAATGGCACTGATTGCTGTGAGCCAGAGGGAACATATAGTAGGAAGGCTAGAAACAGCACCAGGAAACCTGCAGTCAGGTCCAGGTGGTGTATCTTCCATGTCCGAGTCTGTGTCCTCTTCACACACATAGCTGCTCTAAAGAAGCTCACTGTTCTAGAACACTAGGGTCTCTCTTCCCTTTTCTTCTTCAAATGCCATGAGCAGGGAAAGGAATCCCTATGAATGCACCACACAAAATGTACGCGAGGCTGTAGTTTGGACTGAGCCTCTGTGCTATACAGAAAGACCAAACCAGAGTGGAGTCACTCATGCCGAAGTCCCACACCACTAATCCAAAACCAAGTTGCCTACCAGACCTGCTGAGAAATCAGGAGAGAGATAATAGTCCAATCCCCAAACACACCAGTTTCCAACTGCTTCATATGATTGTAATGAGAGTGTGCAATGACACTTTTTGGTGCACAGGACTTCTTTAATGGCTTTACATACATTTCCCCTTATACCTGGGCAAAGACTAGATTAACATCAGTTAAATAAAAAAGTTTGGCCAATTCTGAGTTGGAAACACTACACGTGTTCCCCTTCTTGTAGCGTCACCTTTCCTGGCATGTTTAGTCTGCAGAGAAGGGAGAGAGGAAGAGGTGCTCAAGGACAACAATGGAATGAACTCTAATGAAGTCTCTGCACCCTCAGAAGACCATCTCCTCTAGCACAGATTTCAGCTGCAAGACAAAGAACGCAAGTCATTGAACTAACCCTGCCCTGGCTCCTTGGTTACATCTGCCTACAGATACCGTTGCTGTGTCCAAATCTCATCCCTCATTTTTAATTCATTTTATCTTGCTGCATGTTGTGCATTTTTATAAACCACTTTAAATCTCCTCTGGAAAGAGGTATTGATGAATAAATAAATACAAAACAAAATTGCCCGCTGCTAGATGCCAAGATAATCAAAATAATTAGCCCTATCAGCATCAGACCAAGAATGATGCCGCCAGAGGACTTTGCCAAATGGGGTCCAGGATGACAGTGCACAAAAAGTGATTCACCAAAGTCAGAGCAGTCTACATAAAGGGGATGGAGAAAGTAGATGCTCGTGGGGAGAAGTGGAATCTTGCAGGGGAAGCTCCAATCCTGAGATACTGCAGCCAGCTCCAGAAATCGCCGTTCACATCTAAGACAGTGACCTGGGTCTTCCCTTCAAGACAGGGAACAGATGGAGGAGGGTGGGAGAGGGTCTCTTCATTCATAGCAGGCTTCAGCGTGAGCCTTCTCAGTGTCAACTGTGTCCATCTCACAACGGGCAGAGGAAAACTTGACAGAAGACCAAGATTGCCAGATGGTGGCTGAGCTACGGAAAAGCAGCAAAGTGTGTTTCTCTCCAAGGACCACCACCTGGCCACGTGAGGCACTGTTTAAATTCCTAAACTAGTCCAGAATAACATAATTCTAGATAGACTGACTAGTCCATTTCTTAATAATTAGTATTAGGCAAAATAAACAACTCGGCAAAATCTCCAGGTGGAGAGAAGAACCATGGATCACCACAGATCTGTGTGGCCTCAGAAGAAAAACTTGGTTTCAGAAAATTCAGATAAGCTGAGATTCTGGGAAAGTATGCATAGAACACCGAAGCAGCAGATTCTTGCTCTTGAAACCTACAGAATACTTGAAATTGCTGAATCGTTGAAAGGGTACATGGGGGAAAGTGAGTGCTGAAACCACCTGAGCCAGGTTTCCTCCATCACACCAAGCAGCATCAGCATTTCATAGTCTCGGGAGTCTGTTCTCCAGCTTGAGCACCCACAGAAATGCTTCCCGTCTGGGGGGTCTTCCCACAGTGGACGTCTAGAACTCTGGGCTACCCTTCCCCACACTAGTTAGATCTGCCCAGGGCTATCAGCCAATGGAGCACACACTTAGGATATGTAATCCTCACGCCTTCTAAAGCGAAAGGAGAAAGATCTCAAGACTGTCTGTTCATTGAGCTTATTAATGCTCCCCTAAACCTCCTCCAACCCTCAGAAAACAAATGGGAGCTTCAGAAGAAGAAAAGTCCAGCAAGCTTTAATAGGCTCTATTTGTCATCGTACAGCAGAGAAATCTCTGGACTAAGAAATAACAGGCTACTATGGATCAGACAAGAAAATGTATAGGAAGCGAATTCTAAGAGTAGAAAGGTGTGCGCTTGCAAGGACTTCTCTAAGCACCCAGAGATCAACTTTATAATAGAACATACCATGGGAACAATAGAGCAGTAGATCTGAAGCACACTTAGCTCAATAGAACTAATCCACTTAGAGCCTCCAACCCAGATTTAAGCTTATTTTAAAATTGGGAGGTATAAAGGTTGTGTGATGTCCCTACAGTTATGTAGCCAGTGTTCTCAGCTGCAGTGATGCAACCAAGAAAAAGGTATAAAAGCAACAGCTCTTTTCTCCAAGCAGTGTGCCGGACGCTGGGGGTGCCATGATAAATACATAAAACTAAATGACCACAGGTAACGATTATCCTCCCTCTGGCCCTACTATCAAACTAGACCTGGAGCCTGTACTGACCTACAAGGGAAAGAACAGAATGAAATGTGATGTGTTCTGGCTGTCACCCAACATGCCAGGGTAGATGTGGGGTCCTCAGAATGCTTAAGTGGTGGGGAAATATGCCTCCTCTTTCTACCACACTTGAAGTCATTCAGGCTTGGGGTGAAAAAGATCCAAGAATGATCTGCATCTCTTGGAAATTTGTTTGGGGGTAAAAAAAGAAAAAAAAAAGACTTTAGTTGACCATTTTTTAGTTGAATAAAAACTCATAGAGACACAGGAAGTTTTTTCTGGCAATATATTAGCACTGAAAATAGCAGAAAAGCAGAACCAGTGTGGAACCAGGGTGCTTTGAAGTTCTATCACAGTGGGGTCAAATCTCAGCCAGGCGCTTCAATCCCCTGTTCCATAAGATGTTCATGACACTCCCTTGCCCACAGGAGCGCTGTGAAGATGAAATGAGATGGCATACTGTGTGCTCAACAAAGTTCGGCTCTGTTGTACACATTGGAAGGTGTGAACCCACCCTCAAAAATATTATAAATTACTCATAATCCCTTACTTTAGAATACCGTGCACCCTTTACCTCATTTGACCCTCACACAATTTCATTTCAGATGGAGAAAGTGGGACGGCGAATTCAACTGGCATGGCCAGGGTTCCTAGGATTGGGAAGAAAAGCTGCCAGAACTGAGACCCAGACCTTGTCCACCAACCACAACACCATTCACCAAGTTGCCATAGCTTGTCTCAGCCTAAGAGAGTAGGGTAGACAGGAAACTTTGAGATCTTAATGTTCTTTCTCGCTTTGTGGTCCTACAATAAGATTCTGGAATGGCATTAAAAGCTAGCCAAGCCCTGACCTCAAGTTTTTTACCCATCTTTTTCCCCATGTCCCCTCACTTTGACCCAGGTGTTCCCCGGATGGAGCATGCAGGAGAATCTTGGGACTTAGAGGAGTGTGCAAAGGTCCCGGTTCCACCCTCTTACCTTCACCAGTGAAGTAGCATTACCCTCATCCTAGAGGTGAGGCAAAGGAGCCCAAGATAAGGAAGATCTTGTCCACATACAATCAGCCAGCAGGAAAGGCTGGAATGACCAGACCCCAGGTCTCCTGAAGCCTGATGAGATGACTTTTCCCCTGCCTGGGTGGCCCCTCCTTTCAGGGTCTTAGCACACCTTTTCTGTTCCGAGTTACTAAGCTCTCTGCATCTCCAAAAGTGACGGTAGTGGGTGAAGCACCCTTCTTTCAAGGGGAACTGAGGGGAGACGAGCTGTGATGTTGGGAATTCCCAGAGTGAGCCTGACAGAGCACTAACAGGGGCATCAGTCATCCTTAGCCCTGGGAGAGCTGGGACTCTTTCACCCCTTCGCCCCCTGTGAGCTTCTCCCAAAGTCAGCACCCAGCCAGTTGGCTCCCAAAGGGGACATCTCAATTCCCTGTGCCTTAGCTGTGGCCCAGCCAAGCACAGGAAGTAGCTGCACTGACTGAACTGCAAGGGTCTGAGGTTTACCGGCCACACAGAGCAGAAACCCCCTCTCCAGCATCACCGGAGGCTGATTTCTGAACTTGCGGTGCTCCTTTCCAACCAAGCACAATTAGGAAGCCTGAACAGTCCCAAGGATGGAGAAAATACTCCCCCGACACAGGAACTCGTTCTACCTGCAGCTTCCAGCTCTCTCGGCAATGCTGAATCACTCCAAACACCTGCCAGAGCTTTGCGAGTTTCTCAGAGATTTGAGAAGTGCGCTTTCTCCACTTTTTCAGTAGTAGCCTTTTACATCTGTCTGTTCACAGGATTCCACCTACCTTGTGTCTTCTGAGGCTGAAAACAGTCACCTCAATCAAGTAGGAGGGACTTTATCAGTCCCATCGTATAGCTGAAGAACGATGGCGCAAATACGCTAAATGCTTTAAATCACTGCAAAGGACAAGCAAAGGCAGGAAGTCATAGCACACTGTACTCCCCAGAAAAATCACACCTGGCTCTGACCCGACTTAATAAGGAAACAAAGACTCAGGTTGTCGAGTACATTTCCAACCCGGACTGTGGTTCCCTTTCTCTCTGATCTACTACAGCTGCACTCGCCTCCAGGAGGACCAAGTGGTCTTCCCTAGTCTCAAAGGCAGGGTAAAGGTGAACAAAATATGGTGCCTAAGTGGGGTGTTGGGGGCCAGAGAAACAGACATCTCCAGCACCTGCAGCTCAAGAGCCCCGGCACCAACAGGAGCACCCTTAAGAGGCCCTAGATCTCTTCCCTGTCCTGGCTGGATCCGTTACTCCGGGAAAACAATTAGAAGACTGAGGGAAGGAGATTGCCCTTGACTGGAGTTTCTAATCAGGCCCTAAGCTGCTAATTAGGCTTCTCCAACTCCCAGGGGAAAGAAACCTTCAGAAATGAGCCCCTGTACTCCCAGCATTCTCAGCGCCACCCACTGGATCTCCATGCTGTCTGCCGTGTCTCAAGTCAATCACATCTTGGGGGATGAGGGAGCAACTTCTGCTCTCTGCTGTCTGAGGAGTGGTCATCAACCCAAGGTGACTCGCCCAGCTTCATTTAGAGACAAAAGTGACCTAAATGACAATGCAAAGCCCCAGGAATCTGCTTACTCATTGTCCAATTAAAATTTATACTACATATGAAACATTCACAACAGTACCTGGCACACCAAAATTATATTTATGTTTAACTGAGTCTTCACAAACATCCCATGAGACAGACACTATTGTTATGATATTCTACAGCCAGTAAACAGAGCCAGAGAGGTGAAATAACCACTCAAGGGGATGCAGGACGCAAGAAGAGCTGAGGTTGTCACGTAGCTGAAAATTAATACAACTCATTTAGTGTAGAAAACTTGTGCAATGTCAATAAACATAAAGAAACAAGCAAAACCACTGCACTCACACCATTCCAGTAAGCAACATTAACAGTTGAAGGGAAATGTACTAGAGCATACTTAGCTAGCACACAGCTCTGGCAGTAAACTGCGTGGTTTCAGATCTTCTCTCTCCCTCATGAATTTGTGTCACTTCTCTTCACCACGTCCTGGGGTGGGTTGTGGAAGTTTTAAACACTCAGAATAAGGCCTATCACTGTTAGTATCAATAGAATGTTTGTTATAGGCACTCACATACTTTTTAAAAATTAAAAGTTTAGGAATGGATCAAAAAGATGTATTTTTATACAATGGAGTATTACTCAGCTATTAAAAAGATAAACTCGAGGCGTTTGTGGGTAAACTGATGCAACTAGAGACCATACTCATAAGTGAAATAAATCAGACCTGCATGTGTAAATATCAGATTGTCTCCCTAGTGTAAGAACCTGAAAGAGTAAATGAAATCCAAAAGATACAATAGATATCGTGAAAGGAAAAGGAACTGCTCAAGGGAAAGGAACAACTGGAATGAGGGAAAGGAGAAAAGAAAGAAGGAAGAAAGGAAGGAAGGGAAAAAATATATATGTATATACACCAGACAGCTGGGATAATGTTACTGCTGACTTCTACTGGTCTGTTGAAAGGAATAGTTAATGCTTAATTTTTTTTTTCTTCTTTTTAATTTTTTTGACCAATTTTGCATGCTTATATCTGGTAATCTGAACAACTAATTTGAAGACAACAATATGCAATATAACAACCATTGTTGAATTCCTATCATCTTGTTTAGTGAAATTCTTCATCGTTTCTAATTTTCATTATTTCTTATTCTCTTTAAAGTGAAAATAATTAATTAATTTAAAAAATAAAAATTAAAAGTTCATATACAGTTATTATATTTTCCACTGCAGTGAGTGAATAAGGAAAGAGATGAACTGTTAGGAAGCTATTCCAGTGGGAGGTACTCATTACCCACTGCAATACCCGGGGAAGTGAGGACTCCCCGGGCAGGGCATGAATGTTAGCCCACCAGACATCATACCCTGGGACACCCTCCTGGAAGCCTAGATGGCCACAGAAAAGAAAGAACTAAGTTGCAGTCTTGCCAAGGTTGGTCAAAATGTCCTCTTCCCATGTATCACATGCACGTAAACAAGCCAAAGGAAGTCATCCTAGACCAAAGGGGAGAGACTCCTCGGTGATTCTCAAGCATGGAAAACCTCAGAGCGCTGCAGTAGAGGACAGGCCACACCGAAAAGTTATATATAAAACACAGTACAATACTATTATAAATGTTATATAAAGCATCATAATCCATAAATGCTTTTGCTTGTTTATAGATGATAGATAGATACATAGAAGTATAGATAGTTGGGCTTTGATATTCACAGGTCCTACATCCCTGGATTCAACCAACCTGAGGTAGAAAATGTTCCCCACCCCAAAACTCACCTCTTTACTGAACACTGCAGACTTTTTCTTGCCATTTCTTAAAAAACACTGGATGACAACAACTTCCTTGGCATTACTCTGTAGAGGGCATCATAAATTATCCAGAGGCGATTATAGTGTATGGGAGGACGTACGTGGATTATATGCAAATGCTGTGCCGCTTCATGTAAGAGACTGAGCCCCTGTAGGTCAGATCCTGGACCAAGCCCCTGAGGAATCAGAGGGGTGATTCTGCATATCTTGAACCTTGACAGCTGAGGGATTGTAACAGATTTAATTTAGCAAGCTCATTAATAGAGAAATGTATGTTTCTCCTCCTCACGGTGACAGAGCTTATTCATATCCATGAAACCGCGTCTCTCTCATCTACTACTCTGCTGTCTGACAAACCCCGACAGAGGGCCAATGCTGCCCCCGGACCTCCCCTCCCTTTGTGTGGGCTCTGCCCTGGCTCGCTCCCCTACATCTGCTGAGGACCTTTTATACCCCAAGTCTCTGTGGAGGGCTGCCTGTCCTTCCTTACCTCAGCTTCCTGGGCTCCTTCCATTGGCTCCTCCAACCTCCGCCCAAACAGCATTCGGGAACTGAGCAAATGTGTGCAGCATTGGATGCCTGGGATCCTCACATCCGAAATACCCTACTCTGCTGAAATAATTTCAGCCACTTTGATGTTTCCAACTTCTTATTAAGAAATAATATTACCGTGACCATAGATCGCTGTAGAAATTAGTAACTAGTTCATTGGAGCAATTCCCTGGAAGCAGAATGATAAGGAAAAGGGACTTCTCATCTTTAAGGAGCTCGATACACATAAGCAAACTGCCTGCAAGACACTGCCCACCACTTCACAGTCTATGGGAGTATCTAGCTCCCAGCACCCCTGTTGATAACTGATATTGTGATTGTCATTTAAATGTTTGAGGACTATGGAGGTGAACAAGTATCTTGTGACTCCATAAATTTATAAATTTTTACTCCCTATTATGTTCAGCTTCTTCATATATTTATCTAGCTCCTTTTCTGCTTTTGTAAATTCAGCACGCATTCATTGTCTTTGCCCAGTTTTAAATATCTTTAATTGTCATGACAATTGTCTGCATTTATAGATTTGGGGATATTTTTGTTTATTTTTATGATAAGGTGCTTGACTTTTCTGAACAAATTCTAGAAACATTAAGACTCTCTCTTTTCATTTCTTTGACAAATATTTACTGAGTGTCTAGTATGTGCTGGAAACTATTCTAGACATTGGCAACATAGCAGTGAACAATAAAAACAAGATCTCTGCTCTCAGAGCACTTAGCTCACATAACAGACAGAGACAGAGGCGGTAGTGTTCTAAACAAATGGAGATGGATGATACTATAGAAGACAAAGAGACCCTTCAGCACAAAGCAACTTCTCTAGGTGTGGAATGTACCCTGAGACCTGCATTGAAAGAAGACACAATGTGTGTTTTTGTGTGAAAAGCATTTCAGAAGAGCAAGTGCCAAGGCCCTGAGGTGGAAATCAGCTGGGCTCTCGGGGAGCAGACAGGAGGCCAGCAGGAGAAGAATGAGGTAGGCCAGGGGCAGGTCATATAATCACAGCAGGAAATCACTTTCTTCCTAGAGCCAGAAAAATGTGCTTAAAAATTACATCAGCTGCTATAAATTCCTTGTTTAAAACATTGCACTGGGTTCCCATTGCACTGTGCTGTTTTAAACTGCTGAGACTTTGTTATTTATCTGGGTGCCATATGCGAAGGTGACCCGGGCAGCCCAGCTAATAAACCAGGCATAGTGAGAGATGAAAAGAAGGGAATGAATTGAGGATGCTGGGAGGCAAATTCAACAGAACATCCTCCCATGTATGTGAGAAATACCTGCTTCCTACTTTAATCTAGTACTTATTTTTAACGTATTTACATGGCATTTTTACATGCAGAGTATTTATCATTCTATAGATATTAATATGTATGCTGTCACAGTTCCTTTCTACATTCTTAGGTTTTAAAAACACATTATCCACCAAGAGATCACAAAGGGACGATCATTCTGCCGTCAATTGTTCAATAAATGTTTCTTTCTCCAACCCACACATAACATAAAACCTTCATTCTATCCCAGATTTTCATGTATATTGGAATAGATTCCCAAGCTTTGCGATTTCCTCTACTGATATATTGAAAAACACTGCTTCATTTGTTATAGCTCCAGAGTAAGCTTTTATATTTCTCCCTAATATTTTTATTTTTCCAGTTTTTCTTGGCTGTTTCCATCCATTTGGCCTTCTTATTGTAATATAAATATTGAAATACTTTCTTCCTGATAATGTTGATTTTCAAAAAAAAAAAAAAAACCCTCAAAGGAGGTAGACATCGTATTATAGTGATACCTACATACCAATGTTTACAGCAGGTTTGGAAGTGACCTACCCATCCATCAACGGAAGAGTGGCCGGGTGTGGTGGTACACACCTGCAATCCCAGCACTCGAGGGTAAGGGAGAAGGACCCTCATGAGTTCAAGGCCAGCCTGCACTACACAGTGAGACCTTGTCTCCAAAGAAAACTATAGGCCAGTTCCCAGCTCGATCAACCCTCCTGCAGCAGCTGTGAGTGTTCACAGCTCACAGCCAC
>NW_004955511.1:2910614-2914810 GCF_000276665.1 Chinchilla lanigera | reverse complement strand
GACAGAAGAAAGCCTAGAACTGGTCAGCCACACTCACCTCTGAGCGACCTTGGCTGCTTTCTGTGAACCCCTACTCCACCTTAGGTTAGCTGGATCCAGCTGCACCGTTCCAGCGCATCATCAAGAGATACCTCTCACCCTGGAGACCCTGGGAAGACCTGGCTCTAAAGTAAGGTCCACAGACACCGGCGAAGGGGAAGCTGGGCAGAGAAGCTCCTCTTTGCCATCGGAACTTGTCATCTCACAGGCCATATTCAACCCCATTTCAGATCGTACACCAACATACAAGTAAGACCGCATCATCTTTGGGAAAATCTACAGCATTAAATTCTTCAAGTTTATGTGTCACTGGTACATTTTAGAAAATGTAAATACTTTAGCAGGGTGATTGATATGAGACTACAGAGCTTAGACTAGTGATTTCCCTGTAGATTGCTAGCCACCTAATTTATGCTGGGAGGCAGACTAATCATATGAATTAGAGCTCATGCTTTGGAATAAGATAGACTTGGGTTGGACCCCAAATTCTCTCTGACTAGTCATGTGGCCTTGAACAGGTTGCTTACCTATTCAGAATCTTCCTGTCCTCCGGGATGAAATACTATCTATTTTATAGGGTCACGAGGATTATATAGCATAATGTGTGTAGACTGTGTAACATCGTGATTGTCTTAGAGAAGATGTTCAAAAAGTAGCTACCAGTATTAAAAAAGCAGTACAGTGTTAGTTCAATTGGGGTGTGGAGATAAAAGGTAGAGACCGAAATACTTGTTCCTTCAAGATGTGAAACCTCAGGCTCATTAATTAACATTTCTAAACCTCAGTTTCCTCATGTTCAGTAAAGATCAATATTTGTATCTCATAGGCATTGTTATCAACTTGAGAGAAAATAAAACTTTGTAGTGCTTAGAATCTACCTGACTCACAGCAAGAGCTCCATGACTGTGTGATAATATTTTGAGCTATAGATTCTGGTGAAGTGAGGAAAGTTGATTTGTATTGAGCTTGTTCGCTGTTCCCAACAGACTCAACCTTTGGAAGCCAGAGTAGGAAGAGTTTGAGAGAAGGCTGCAAGTTAAAGCAAGGTTTAGGAACCATCTTATCTCAGAGGGGTTTAGGAACCATCTTAGGAACCATCTTATCTCAGAGGGGCTCTTCCTAGATAAAGTGTCTCTCTTCCCTTAGGCCTGCCAGAGAGCTCCTTCTTCCCCATGTTGCACCTTACAATCAAAGCATGTTATAGGCAAAAATGTCAACACGCATGTCCCTAGTCTCTCTTACAATGTTCACTGGCCATGAGCCTTTGCCCCCACCTGTTGTGAGTTGTTCTGGATTCAAGGAGAACATTGCTTCCCTCCACTTGAAGTTCACTCCAAGACGACAGTACCCTAAGCACCTTCTTATCTTTGTGTTTTTATTGGTACCAGGAATCAAACTCAGGACCTTGTGCTTGCCAGGCAGGTGCTTGTGCCACTGATCTATATCCCCAGCCCTAAGCATCTTCTTAAATAACATCATACAAAACAGTATCACCGACCTGATCCTGAATTTTTTCCTTCTGAAAAATATTTTAGAAATCACCTTTTTGAAAAATAAACAAACTGTTCCATGTTCAGTAAAAATCCATTGTGAGACTTCAGAAATCATTATTGTGTTCCCATTTTATTCTTGGACAAATTGAGGTTCTAACTGGTTAATAGTTTTCCCAAAGACATAGCAAAGAGGAATATGGTACAACTAAGTGTCTCTTATCCCATAAACGGAAGAGTAGAAGAAAAACCATGAACTATGAACAAAAGAACAAAAACACACAAAATCCATCTTAATCCTCTTCCCCCACAGAAGTTGAGTGTAACCCAATGGTTTCAGAGAGCTGCTTTGACTTTAAAAGTTTAGGCTTGGATTTGCAGAAAGAGTACAGTAATACTGTATGAGTATGACAGTATGATATTATGAGTATGAGTATGATATTATGAGTGCTTCTGTTCATGAACAATTCAGTTTGTGAACAGAAGTGTTCAGCAAAAGTTTGATTCCCTCTGCAAACTCCACATCTGGCAGTGAACACAACCAGGCCATCTTCCCCACACCAACACTAACATAACCACCTTCTCCAGAATTGTGGAACAAATTAAGTTCATGAACCAAGACCCCACAATAATTCCCTTCTCCCACAAGGGTAACATGATGTGGTGGAGGGAAGTAGAGACTTTGGGGCTCAAATGTTGATTCTGTTCCTTGCTAGGTGTGCAGCAAGTTGGACAACATCCTTAACCTCTCTGTGCATCACTGTGCTCATCCATGAAATGGGTGTATCTGTCCCATCTTGCAAGACAGCAGCCAGGGTCAGAGCTAAAGTGAGATGGGCTTATGTGCATGGCTCAAACCCAGTGTGGCTGCACCTGCACCCTAACAGTCTGCCACCTAATCTCTGGTCAGATGCTCTGAACCCCAGAAACTACCCATGAAACAGACAGGAAATGGGTTTTGACAATTTCAGCATTAGAAGTGAGAAAAGTGTTGAAATTGGCCAACTTTTGGTTTGAAAGTTGAAAGGACCTGATTCACTGCTGGAAGATTTTTTTTTTTACTCCATAAATCATAAGGATGCAGTAAAATATAAGGAAACAAAACAAATTCATAGCAAAGAGCACAGAATGTACCATCAGCCAACTCTTCCCCCTCCGCTGGTAATCTTATAAAAATTAATCTCTCAGTCATTTAAATTCCTCTTTGGTAAAAATAGATAATAAATTTTCAAAGGGAAATTTCTAGGATGAAATAAGATAATATGTGCAAAGTACTCAAGATCGTCAGCAGAATGGACAAGTAAAATGTGCCATAGCAAGAAAAAGACTGTAATCAAATCACAAATAACAAACTAGATCTACATTAGAGAGACAAATCACAGAACGTTACAGAGACAAATCACAGAAAGAGTGGATGTTAAAAAAGAAAATAGAAGTTTATCAAAATAGCATATGCTTAATATACATTTCTAAAGTGCATGTTTCTAAGCGTTTATGAAAAGAACACAGGAGGATGCTTATCTTGCATAACCTAGAGTGGGACTTGAGCAGAAGCAGAGATGGAAGAGAAGCAGAGATGAAAGAGAAGCAGGAGGACCGTAAAACAAGATGAACAGCATCACTTTGGTCACGATGATTCTTATCAGCAACTGGAGAGTATAATTCATTTAATTTTGGACCTGAGATCCCTTGATGATATGTTTAAGTAACTGTCAGTCACTTGAGCTAGACCCTGCATGTTTCATGTACTCTGTAATTAGTAGCTAACGTGTGCACATTCGTAGTAGTGGGAATATTAGGGAAATCCTTTCAACATCTTCCTTCAGCCTTTGTCCCCGACATATAAATCACCGGTTGTGAAAGCCAAAAGAATCCCTGTGATGATATAGTCCATTACCGCTGTTTTTCAGAACAGGAAGTGAAGCCCAAGGAGAGGAACTAAAGGTCAGATGATTAGTACCTGTGGTAGAGATGGACACCATGGAGAAAAACAATACTGAGAGGACCTCCGAAGAGGCTTACTCATCCCTGGACCTGCAGCGGAGAGGTTGAACAGCTCAAGAAGGGTGTGTGGTGTGTGATGTCAGTATGTCCCTCCCACTAACTACCCCTGACTAGAGCCGGAGGAAGCTCTGGACTTAAGAGCAGCTTCCACCCTCCTTCCATGAACCTGTGTGGAACCAATATGGCTGCCACGTCTGACAGATGCCCAAGCCTCATCATAAGTGCAAGACCTGTCCAGACCTTGGGTGGCTGGGAAAGTTTCCTTGGAAGCCAGAGGGCCTGCCTGCTCTTCTCAGGTCGGCAGCGAACTAATCTTTTGGCTTTTGAGCAAGTCATTTTCTTCACCACATTGGGTGTCAGTTATCTTATCACATAATAACAGCTATCAATCATGCCCACTCACAAGGATGTGGAAGCAAGAACAGATGTTAATGGGTATAAAAATATATGAAAAAACAGTAAAGCCAGGTGTGGTGGCACACACCTCTAACCCCATAACTCCGGGAGGCTGAAGCAAGACGATCACAAATTCAAACCTAGCCTAGGCAACTTAGTGACTTTCCGAGACCCTTTATCAAAATAAAAAATTTCAAATGTCCTGTGGATGTAGTGCAATGCAAGAGCTCCCTGGTCAATCTCTGGTGTCACAGATATATATATATA
>NW_004955511.1:2907777-2910514 GCF_000276665.1 Chinchilla lanigera | reverse complement strand
ATTATGAGAAATGAGCAGTTTGTATTGCAATAGACTGTACCAAAAATGGCAATCCTGCGTTGCCACAGCAAGTAGAATTCCTAGTTATGCCAATGGAAAATAAGTTAATAATGTAATCTGATATTCCTGGAACTGGCTACAGATTCAAGAAATTTGCATAGAGAATTCTACCTTGAGGAAATTCGGATTTGGTAGTAGGGAGCCAGGCAAAGGTGTCAAGAGAAGAAGTGTTGGGTACTGGAATCAGAAGTCTTAGAGGATGAGGACCCTGGCTCCTCCCCAAGTGAGGCCCACAGATAGTTTTACCTGTTTCATGTGCTCAGTAATCAGTAGCTAAAATGTGCATATTGATAAAAGTGTGAATATTGTGTCTCATCCACAGTGAAATTAAAATCTCCCTCAGTGGGTTTGTTGCTCAGAAACAATAAGATATTTTGAGTGGAAGGTTCTAGAACAAGGGAGATGGCATCTTTGCAGCTGGATTATTACCCAGAATTTATAATATACTATATGCAGAATGTTCTAGAATCACATGTCTCTTCCCTTCACGGTAATTTCCAAGCCTAAATCTAGAACAGGGAGATGCCTTCCTGGGTGGTGAGGTTGTTGCTCAGAATGTATAAGGTATTGTGAGTGGAAAGTATACAACAGGAGAGATTCTTTTTAAAAGGAAAGTATGAAATTGGGCTTCCATGCAAAAGCTTCATAGGGTCTCTTGACCATTAGACCCTCTAATGGGGATTCTAGGCAGGCTTGGAAAAGACTGAGCTGCAAGCACACAGTATTGTGATGTGACTCAGATCTATGCCAGATGGGAACAAGAAGTTTTAGAAAATGGAAAGTTACCATGACTCAAATATAAAGCACAGAAGATATAATTATCCTGAGCAATTGGTAAAGTACAAGAAAAGAGCGTCTCTTCCACATGATGTTGGAAAGCGTGTCCAAGATGAAACAGAAGTGTAGTGACATTTCTTCCCTTACATATCCAAATATACTGTTTAGTCTTTCAGTGTACTGCATGTACACAATCACGACAGAGAAATGCCACTTACTCTTCCATAATTAGTCCATAGACGGAATACAGAAGCTGTAACTAGAACAGCAGGCATTACAACATACATGAGATAAAATATTGAAGTGCTTTTTTAAATATGTAGAAAGAAAAAAGTATAACAAATGTATTTCTTCATCTACATTAGAAGATGAGAGTCCAAATTTACTCAATTATTAAACAAGGACAGAACTATCTATAGATGTAGATATACAGACAAGCAAATATTTTATTTAAAGATGTATAGACAGCAACATAGCAAAGTTTATGTGAGTGACATGCGTTATCTTTCAGAACAAAGTCAAGAGATGCTACTTAGAACTGGTGATAATCATAGTAAAATAATAATACCTAAATTATTTAACTCTTTCTGTGCTAGGTGCTGCCCTATACCCCTTACAGGTTTTAACTTATTTAACACTCAAAATAACCTGACTATTTAGCAATATTTTTCCTATGTAATGGATAACAAACTGAGGCACAAAGGATTAGGCAATTTGCCCAAACCCACATAAAAGGTAGCAAGATCATGAGTTTGAACATATTATTTATAATTATAGTGTTATCAGCCAGATATGGTGATGCAACCCCTGTAAACCCAGGGCTCGGGGGGATAAGTCAAGAGGATCATGATTTCAAGATTAGCTCAAGTTACACAGTGAGCTCAAAGCTGGCCTGGATGATATAGCAAGACTCTATCTCTTATTTTAAAACCACAGTGTTAGAAGTCATGAAAAGTTTTAAAACATGTTATGCTGAAGGTGATAGTCTCCAAGCTGGGGGTGATAACAAAATGAAAATAAATACTTTTAGCTATTGATTAATACTATCTGACTAGGAAATATTGGCTACCTGCCTGAAAAAATCATCTAACAGGAAAAAAACTATATCCATGTGTACTGTAAGGGAGCAATCAAGGCAAAGAGCAGATTCATCTTCCAGCTTCTGAAAGGCTTTTGTGAGAAGATGGGATTAAAACCACTGTATCTGGAAGGGGTAAAACCAAAGGCAAAGTCTGGAAGGTATGGAGGCAGAATACATTTCCCAAGAGATTTACCAGGGGAACCGTCCACAGAGGGAGGCTCCGTAGCAACCAGAGGGCCTGGTGGTGGGTGTGTGGTGGAGGAGACTCCAGCCCCAGATAAGAAGCCGTAGATGTGTTCTTGGTCCTCTAACCCTGAGAATCATCTGCTCCTTATCTTCACAGCAGTGTCCAAATGTAAACCAGAGTTAATCTGAATCAGAAGCACCAGCTCCAGGCTCAGCTCCGTAATATACAGGAGATGCCCCAGGAGAATCGGCCAGTTTCAGTATTTCTGAAAAATGACATCTGTAAATAGGTCCAGAATTATCACCTTAACTTCTACCATCAAGAAAAGTTCTCTCTTCACTTCTGGGATCCTTGTTTTACTTTATTCTCATCCTCTGAGCTGCAGTCCACAGTGAGTACATGGCTCACAATAATCTCAGCTCAGTAGCAGAGTTCATGCTCATGGGCTTTACTGACCACCCCAACCTGGAGATTCCCCTCTTCCTGGTGTTTCTCAGTTTCTATCTCGTCACCCTTCTGGGGAACATGGGGATGGTTATTCTCATCCGAGTGGACGCCCAGCTCCACACCCCAATGTACTTCTTCCTGAGCCACCTTGCCCTGCTGGATGCCTGCTACACCTCGGTCATCAC
>NW_004955511.1:2883251-2907632 GCF_000276665.1 Chinchilla lanigera | reverse complement strand
ACCCGCTGCTCTATACTGTGGCCATGAAGCCCAGAATCTGCTGGAGTTTGGTGGTGGGCGCCTACGTCTGTGGGGTGTCAGGGTCCATCCTGCGCACCACATGCACCTTCTCCCTCTCCTTCTGTGAGGATAATCACATCAACTTCTTTTTCTGTGACCTCCCACCCCTGCTGAAGCTTGCCTGCAGTGACACAGCAAATGCTGAGATCATCATTGTTGTCTTTGGCAACTTTGTGATTCTGGCCAATGCCTTGGTCATCCTGATCTCCTACCTGCTCATCATCAAGGCCATCTTGAAGGTGAAGTCTCCAGGAGGCAGGGCCAAGACTTTCTCCACGTGTGCCTCCCACCTCAGCGCTGTGGCCCTTTTCTTTGGGACCCTCACTTTCATGTACATACGGAGCAGCTCAGGCAAATCCCTGGAGGAAGACAAGGTTGTGTCTGTCTTCTATACCGTGGTCGTCCCCATGCTGAACCCTCTCATCTACAGCCTGAGAAACAAGGACGTGAAAGCCGCCTTCAGGAAGGTCACTGGCAGATTCCAGGTGTCCCAGAGTGTGTAGACCTGAGGGATAAGACATCTTATCTCAAGCAACTTTGTTCTCATATCAATACATCCCTAATAGGCATCAGCACCATGTGTATTGTATGAGTGAACAGAGAAAAGGCAGAAAAGTATCACCAGCCAAATGAGCAAAGAAACATGTAGTGAAATTGGTACCCAGCAGTTGCATGGTACTTTCTTCTGATCATCCTCCCACTTCCAGTTTATTCCTGGGCACTTGACAGCACTTGAGATCTTGAGTTTATTTCATCCTACCCCACATCGTGACAGCTTTCCCTCTTGTCTTCACTCCAATCAACATTACTGTGTCCTCTGTAACACAGATCATATCTGGGGATCCCTGTGATCATGCTAAATGCACTTCCTTTTTGTTTTCATTTTAATATGTGAGTGACTGATCACTTCCATTATCAAGGAATGTTGTATAAAACAAAATTGGTTTCTCACTAGCTGAAGGAAGATGCGTTAAAAATACAGCTCCTCTTCACCATCAGAGATTCTTCCCCCTACAGTAGCTTTCTTCTCACTCAGGCAGGAATAACAATGTTCAGATGCCTTTCCACTAGGCAACACATGGCTTTGCAGTTTCTGCTCTCACGTTATAGATATTTTACTGTGGGGAAGTCTTCTCCAAGGCCTTTTGCCATTTCTAGAGGATACAGTGCATTGCTTCTCTTTGCCCTACTGCCTCCTCGCACACATTTGTCACTCACCAAGCATCCTGCTCGGAGGGACAGTGACATTAATGAGCAGGGACAGATGCAGAGAGGCAGCTGAACCACAGTTCACCTCCTCTCAAGATTTGATAAGAAAGAAAAGCAACTGGAGCTCCTGCTTCAGACTGCAAAACTCTTGAAAACAAAGTCTTTGCCTCCTTTATTCGAAGTCCAAAGTCTAGATCAGAGGAGCTGTCAGTAATTGCTTTTGAAAGGATTTTTATGCTGCATGCTTGGTCTCATTTGAGTTTTACAGCAACTCAAAGTAAATGGGGAAGACAACGTTACATATGAAATTCCCATGTTTGCAATTAAGGAAACACTTTTGGCATGATTCGGAGTACTCCAGGTGTGCAGCAGTGGAAAGGCAGAGTCGGACTTGAATCTAAATCTTGATTTCTACCACCAATTCACTGTGAGACTGTGGGTAAATGGCTTCATTTCTCAGGACTAACATAAGTACGACAATTCCTAGTTCAAGAAGACATTGTAAAACTTAAAATAAGAATAAGAAATCTTCTAGCACAAATCAGGTGTTCACTTTCTTTTTCCTTCCATCACTTTCTTTTTTTTATTTTAAAGAGAAAAAAACAATAACAAAATAACAACAACAAAGACAAAAACAGAGCAACACAAAAACAATAAAAATGATACAAGTTTCAAAACAAGATGGTAGCACATTAACAATGGTTGTTATATTACATATTGTTGTCTTCAGCAAAGTTGCTCAGATTACCAGATGTAAGGATGCAAGATTGATCAAACAATTAAAGAGAATAAAAAATAATAAAACAAAACATTAGAAATGATACAGAGTTTTACTAAACAAGATCCTAAGAATTCAACAATGGTTGTTATATTGCATATTGCTGTCTTCAAATTAGGTATTGAGATTATCAGACAGCCTCTTTAATAAATGGTGCTGGAAAAAGTGGCTTTCCACAGGCCAAAGACTACAAATTAGACCCATGGCTATCACTATGCATTAAACTACAGTCAAAATGGATCAAAGAGCTAAATATTAAAACAGAAACACTTAATCTCCTGGAAGAGCAAGTAGGGAGAAATTGCTCACTTTCTGAAGTCAACCCTAGAACTCTGCCACAATTTCATAGCCACTGACAAAATGCAAACGATCAGGAACCAATGGTGGTGAAAAGCAATGAACTCAGGAGGAAGAACTACTCAATTCTTTGCACCCAGAAATAAACTTGCACATTTCACAGGGAATGAAAGTGCACTTATTTGCATTTCACATGGTCAAAGAGAGCCAAAGTCCATCTTTTTCATTGAGTATATTGTTTGATGTCTAATGAACCCCTCTACCCCACCTTGACTTTATAAACAGTTCATTCTCCTTGTCCTCCAGATGAAAACAAGCATTTAATAAAATGACCTACCACACTAACTGATTCAAAAATAAACACCTGACCCATGCTAATAAAATTTTCCATGGGCATCATTAAGCTGAACATGAAAGAGATTAGAATATAAAACCAGACTTACCATGGGGGAGAATATCCACACTACCAAACCAATATTTATTAGCAATCAGGCAGCACATTTAAACCCACAATATGCTCCCTAGATTAGCAAAAATTCAAAAGGATTATAGCATCATGTTGACAAGAATATCCTTTTAAAGTCAAAGATACACATAAGCAGAAACCTCACTATCTCACTGGCCTAGCTATACACACTACAGAAGCTCTGCCCCTGAGCATCAAGATACAAGCGAAGAGTTTTCCCAAAACAGTGTCATTGTACTAGCATGAAACTCAAAATACTTGCTGTCAGTGTTCCATTCTTCTGATATAGAGAATGGGTGTGTTATGGTGGATCCAATTTACCCCCTAAAACCTGTGTTGAAGGTGCAGTTGTTGGCGGATGTTTAGAAATGATTGGATCATGAGCTCTGATTTTCATCACTGCATCACCCCATTGATGAGACCATAATCCAGCCTCGTTACTAAGAGATGATCCAGAGAGGAAGTAGGGAGAGATGACGGTCAAAAGGAGTGGATCATGGGAGTGAGACCGCCAGGGAGATATGTGGTCTCCCGCCCTTTGCGCTCTCTCTCTACCCCTCTTCCTCATCTGACCCTCCTGAGCCCTTTAACCCCGAGAATCATCAATTGCTGGCAGATGAAGAGAGAGGAGGGTATAAAACCCACAATCAGCTCTAAATCAAAAAAAGCTGACTCCTCCCAGAGTTGAAAGCCCTGTCAAACACATTAAATTGCAACTTGCACACAAATCTAGGCTCAAAAACCCTTCAAGAAAGCAGATGAATAATCGACATGAATTGGGTAGAAAGAATCTCTCTCTGTCTCTCACTTCCCCTTATCACCTAGCACACGACTGTCATCTTGGGCGATATCTACATGATGACAAAACCACAGAAGTATTCAACTGGATCAGAAAATTTCATTATTTGGAAACAAGATGGCCCAAATTGGGTAGTTTGAGCAAAAATGCAAACAGCTGGCTACACAGAAGACCTGTGAGGGCCCAAGTTCTGGATTTTACCCAGCAATGGTGATGAAGTGGTGTAGAGGATCTTTTCTCTAATGTTAGGTTGGTGTGGAGATAGTCACTCAACCAGATCCCCAGACTGGATTAAAGGCTTGTGTAGACTGTGGATTTCTCCTGCAGGTAGGACTGCCAGTTAGCTGTTAATAGCAGGGACTGATTTTCCTCCCACTCTTACCTTATGCTTGTGGCTTTGGATGCCCTGCTCCAGCCAAAGAGCCAAGACTGATGATTAAAGCTGCTCCATACGCTTCCTTGTGTTTTCTTTCTGATTCTCCATGCTGTTCAAGTTTCTAGTCACTATGTTGTTGATTCTGAGATCTTCCTCATTTTTCTCTACAGGATACAATTTCTCTCTTATTGCTCTGGTTTCTCTCATTCACAGAGTCAGACAAAGTCTGCTTCTATTCCACCATCTTAGGTCTCCTCCCAGAGCAAACTTTTAAGAGACTTAAAGAAACTTGAGATTTATGATCTTCTGATTCACAGCTGAGAATGGCAAAAAGACTCCTTGGAGATCATTTATGTTATGATGGATACATTGTGTCAACTTGAGAAGTTTAGAAGGTTAACTAAGTGACTCAGCAGGGGACTGGAGTCCTCACTTTGTAAACATCTTAGTTCTGTGCAAGAGGAGGACAGGGAGATGTTGCTACACATACCTGCCCTAGAGAAGGTAGCCTGCTTACAATCTAAGGTAGGAAGAGAGATTCTTCCTCCGCCTTTTGCTCTTGTTGCTTTTGCTGTCTTCTGCCACCTTAAAATGTTGCCCTGTGCCGTGCCATCTTGCCTTGGAGCTAGGCAAATATGGGCTGAAACCTCCACCAACTGTGAGCTAAATAAACCTTTTCTTCCTTAATTCTGGGCATCAGGTATTTTGTCTCAGCAGCAAGGAAAAAGTAAACAAGACACCCTGCTTAAATATATCCTAATGCATAGACTTCCTACCTCTAACTTTACACACACACACACACACACACACACACACACGGATTTAATGTGTTGTTAATTATTAGAAACTTAATGGATCTGGTATTCTATGTCTAAGACACCAAGATTTGGGTTTTGCCTTACGGCCCATGGAATTCCCAAGAACAAAATTGATAGGTAACTCCCAAAAGTTCTGTGGAAATTCTGTGGCTACTAGGGACCCAGGGTTTCACAAACAAGTCCCTATACTTTATTCCTGCCAGCCTTGGTCTTGGAATCCCTGATGGAAAAGCCTCTGACTCTGTTCCACAGAAATATCACCCCAGAGAACAGAGCCAGGAACATTTGACGGCTCCCTCCATGGCCAAAAATGGGAGAATCGGCCAGTTTTCAACAGAACACTGATTCTATTATATACGATAAGTCCCCTTTCCATGAACTATTTCTAGAAGCTAAAAATTAAGCAAAGTCTTCATATCAACAAGAACCACTGTGCAATAGTGAGACAAGCAAGGCCTTTACATGACACTGAGGCTTAATCTTGCCTTCCCCATCAGCAATTTATTTTTTTGACATGACTGACATTCCAGCATTCTGAATGTCAACACATTCCAGGGTTGCAACTCTATGGTTTCCAGGCTTACTGGGAGAAATCACCAAGTTAATGTGGAAATACCTAACGGAAGGAGAACTCCATAAATCCAGTGATCTCCACAGAATCACCTTCTCTGATAGGCCCTCAAATAATCAAATGCAAGACAGGTGGTGACATGTTTTGTAAGAGAGCAAATTCAACCATGAAAGGATTCCCGACATGTTATTGGAGTAACAGAGAATGTCTGAGCTGGAGAAAAGAAAACAAGTTAAAAGTGGACATTGCTACAACCTGTCTTGGGAGAAGTGGTTTTACCCAAATGCAGAACTACACATAATATTAATGTGTGGGAAGCACGGACAAAGAGAGAGCGATTCAGCATTCCCAACAGGCAGACTTTTCCAGTGATCAGAGGGTTCCCATCCTAGGAAGCATTAACACAAGGCCTGAAAGACAAATGGAATTAGAGATTCCCAGATTGAGGGCTTTGGCTTTTCAGTGACAAATGTCAATGTCAAATGCTTTGCAACATCTCAGCTGCTCTCTGCTCAGAGAGAGAAGAAAATGTTTCCTATTTAAGAGTCCACAGCTGGCAGTTGCTATGGAGAAACAGTAGCCTACAACTGCAACCTACAACTCCGGACACATCACTCCCACCACAGCCTATGTAAATGACCCTACCTGGAATTACACTGGCATCTTAAGAAGCCATAGGAGGCAGCTCTTGTATCCACTTGGGATAAGGAACAATTTGTTGAGGATATTCTAGAAAAGAAAGACTATATATTGGTCCCTTCCAGTGTTGATAGTCTAAAGTTCTCTGGCCTTAAAGAAATTTCCAGATAACAAGAAAATGAATAGGAAGGAATCCCGCCCAAAGGTCCATTCTGGGGAGGAGTACAGGGATGGGTAAGATTTCTCCATAGTAACTGCCAGCTGGGGATTCTTAAATAGGAACCATTTTCTTCTCTTTCTGAGCAGAGAGCAGCTGAGACATTGCAAAGCATTTGACATTGACATTTGTCACTGAAAAGTAAATGCCCTCAGTTTGGGACTAATTCCTTTCTTCTCTTCAAGCCAAGCAGCAGCACTGAGCGTGGGCCCATGAGGAATCTCACCACTGTGACACAGCTCATCCCTCCAAGGGCACTGAGCTGACCGTTGCTCACTTCCTGCTGTTTCTCACTATTTTCTTAATCGTCTAAGCAACGTGGGGCTCATGGTTAACCCAGATGGATGTCCAACACTAAACACATTATCTCCGTTTCTCTCTCTTTAACCCAATCCCCAAATTCTCTCCATTCTAGGGCTCCTAACTAATCTCACAGAACTAAAAAAAATAAAATAGCATAGTCAGAAGTGGGCAATCTCCTTCATCCTCCCATTCTTCAGTTCAGCTATGCTGGAGTCTCTTTGGCCATTGATACTTTCACTCTTTACATAAAATTATACTTAAGAATCATATTAATGGGAACATAAGCATTTTTTTTTATTTTATGCTATGGGTAACCTACCAACTCACTGTGAGGGATTTAATGACAAGAGGACTGCCTCAAATTAAGAAAGTTCAATATCACACAGGAAATTATCATCAGAAAGAAAAGACAACTCATGAATGGGAGGAAATATTTTAAATCCATATATTTGATAAGGGATTAACTTCCATGAAACTCCTACAAGACACTGTAAAAGAAAAGTTTTAAAGTAGATAAAGGAACTAAATAAACATTTCCATCAAAGAAGACCTACAAATGGTATATGGGAAAGTCCTTAACATCACTAGTCATCAAGAAAATGCAAATCAAAGTCACAAACAGACAGCAACTCACACCTGTTAGGAACTATTATTTTAAAAAGCTAGTGTTGCCTGTAATCCCAGCACTTGGGAGACTGAGGCAGGAGGATTGCCACAAGGTTGAAATTAGCCTGAACTGCATAGTGAGTTCAAGGCCAGCCTGAACTGCATACTGAGACCCTGTCTCAAAAAATAAAATAAAAATCTAGTGTTGGCAAAAATACAGAGAAACTATAAGCCTTGGGCAATAGTAGGAAAGGTTATGAAAAACAATGTAAAGGTTCCTCAAACAAATTAAAAATACTTGGAAAACTGAAAAATCTTCAGTCATTGTATGGAGGAAATTCATGGAATTCCTCATAAACATTTATTGCTCAATCCATCAGTTAGAACTAACCATGTGGCCCTGCCTCCCAAAAGGAGGGGGTCATTAAAGGTTAAGGAAAAAAGAGAATATTTGTTGAGCAATACTGACTCTGCCCCAGGGATTATCTGTGGTTGGGAATATCAGCATTCCACAAATACGTGAATAATCAGATTGTTTACTTCATTTCCTACAGAGCTCCTTTAGTGTTAGTTAGTGTTTGGGAAAACAGTTCACTCTTGCATGGCTACTGCATGAGAATATTCGGTGAAGTGATAAGTAGGCTAAGGTACCCTACTAACTAGAACCAGAAAAATATAAAATAATATAGATGGAATAAAACCACAAGATATAGATCTTACTTTTTGTGGTCCATGACTCCAGCTATAAGGACTGGAGGATAAGTGGGGAGGGAGGAGAAATACACCCTCATGTACAAAGCACGGAAAAAAGAGGTGGAGAGAAAAGCCAATTCTTAGTTGGACAATATATTTTTTAAAAAACATTCTCAGAAAAGAAGACTTGATTCCTCTCCCCATCCCCCTGAAAAAACTACTTCTCCCCAAGTCTTCCCCAGAGCCAGATGGAAGGTTCAAAAATAAATACATTTTGCCTATACAAAATAAACTTTTGCGTAAGCACAATATGATTTTTTTCATTACTCTTGTTTTTTTACAACCCACACCCAATCTATCAGCAGACTGTATCAGTTCTAACTGGATGAACCCCATCTAGTCTACGCAAGGGGACTGTCAGAACTGTGGCAATGCAAGTGTGTAACTTCCTGTTTGGTGTTCTTGGTGCTGTTGCCACGGCAATGGTGTTGTCTTATACTCTTTTAGCATGGAAGCATCTCTTTTTATTCTGGGGATCCAACACTGGGCCTTGCACACTACTAAGAAAGTGCTCTACTACTGAGCCCACCATCTTCTTCCTGTCTTGCACTGATTCTGCTTCTCCACGCCTCCTGCTAATTTTGTAGCTACCCAATGTATGGCAGTAAATCCCTTTCCTCACTAGGAAAACAATCTATTGCTTATTGTTTGCAAGTGATAGATACTGAAGTCTGATTGATACAGAAGCCAATAGCAGGATTGTTATGCACAGGAAACTATCAGAAGAATCAAGGTGTGTTAGTCTGTGTTCTCCAGAAAACAGAATCAAGAGATGGATTATAAGGAATTGATGTTCATGGCAATGGAGGCCGAGAAGTTGCAAGGTCTTCAGTCAACAACCTGGAGATCTAGAAGAGCTCATGTTATGGATCCAGTCCAAACACAAAGGCCTGAGAACCAGGACAGATGATGGTCTAAGTTCCAGCCTGATTCTGAGTCCAAAGGCAGGAGAAGATTAGTGTCCCAGCTAAAACACAGTGAGGCAGAGAAGACAAATTCTCCCTTGTTCAAATGTTTGTTTTGTTTAGGTCTTCAGTGGCCTGGATGAGGCCCACCCACATGGGAAAGGACGATCTTCTTTTCAGTCCATCTCACCCAGAAACACCCAAGAGGTGTACCCAAAATAATTTCCCAAATATCCAGAAAGCTGATGGCCCAATCAAGATGACACAAAAAAAAATCATCATGCAAGATTCACCTGTCTTGTCTGAATCAGACTGAAACAGGAATAGCATACCTTCTATTGATATACAGAGTACATAACCATAAGCACATGCATTTAAAAGTGGTCAATTAAAAATAAAAATATATTTCTTTGACAGTATATACCATGCAGGCTAATACTCACTCATCCCACAGCTCACAGTAGTGAAGCAACTAACCGTGAACAGTGGACTCATGAAATCCAGGGTCCAGTAAAGTGAAAGCTTCACAGCTCTGAAGTCTCTGTCTCAAAGTGAGTGGTGAGTAAGGTGAGAGGAATTCAAGATATGTGGTTGTCATTGCATTTGAAGACACTGAATGGCTAAAATACATTGCAGGACAGATTCCCTATATGCTTTGATCAAAGCACAGAATAAAAAATCAGATGCTATAAGTTGTTATGGTTTAAAGATCTATCAACTCTCTTAGCATTAGTGCCCAGATAATGAAAGAAGCTGAATATTTGAACTGTGAATACCACTTCACACTCTTAGTTGAATTACAGTGCCTCTTGTCCAGAACAGAGTTTCTTATCTGTCTAGGGTTGATGCTATGGCACTAACTGAGAGAGAATGAGACCCAGGTGCCCCCATCTAACTGCTATGACCATCCTCTCTGGGCTCCCCATCTTAGTCCTGCAGAGCACCTCAGACAAATCACTGGAAGAGGATAAATTTGTGCCCGTGCTCTACACTATATTCTTCCTATGCCAAAACTTTGAACTTGTAAAAAATATATATATACTAGCTGGCTTCACAAAGGCCAGGGGTCAACTGTGAGTGCCTGAGGACTTCTTCTTGACCTATCTTCTCTTCAAATCCTCAAACTATTGAAGGAGGAGCAGTATGTCCTTCTCTAGGCAACAGAGAGAGCTGGAAAATTTCACCAAATTGCTTCACAATTGGGCCAGAATAGTTGTTTCCCATTTGTGACCTTCCTCTCCCTTCAAAAGGTTCAGCTCTGTTTTTCCCACCTATTTTCTATCCACAACCTTCCAGATCCTTCCTGGCACCTGGTTTCCCAGAGCCATAGAATATCAGCATTAGAAATGACTATTAAAGTCGCTGCACCACAAATCACCATGTCCTCCTGTCGTTAGCTGTACTTCTAGAGCTATTGTTTGTTCCTTCTTGTCACTTCACTTGTCAAGCTGTCATTCTTTTCACTCTGAACTTTTCCCAAGTGCTAAGGGGGAAAGATTCCAGTTGATGTATTGGCATAATTCAAAATCGAATTTGTGTTCAGGTTCATATATATAATTTATTCAATCATGAAAAATATTTCAGTAAATTAAAATTATAAAATTTCTTTAAATTATTGTTTAATTAATTAAAAGACTGCTCTTAAGTAACCTACCAGGTGATTATGTCAAAGTTGTATCTTATCTGACTTCAGGGAAAAAGTCAAGGCCTGGCCTTTTCAAGTGATCCCATAAAAGAGGACAGAAGTGTCCCACTCTCCTGAAGTCCGGAAGATTTAAGCTACTTCAGAGAACTGGACCACAGAGACAGGGCCAGATGGTGGCTTCAAAGACCAACCCCTGAGTGACAGTAACTAGGAAATGGACACCACAACCATACAACTGCCAGGAAATGAATTCCACTTACAGCCTGAAAGAGTTTAGAAGAAGCCTTCAATCGTAATTGAGACTGACACTCCTCCCAACAATTTGATTTTGCTCATGGTGGAAGCTGTGAACAGATAACAGCTATTCTGACTTCCGACTCATGGAATTTAAGAGACTTGTGTGGTTTTAAGCTGCTAAATGTGCAGTAGGTTGTTATTCAGCAACAGAAAACTAATATATGTGACTGTCCCTTGTATTATCTGTAAACTAAAAGTTAAGTGTAAAAAAACTTTTTCTGTTGCAGATCAGACAGTAAATATTTTTGCTTTACAAACCAAACTGTCTCTATCACAACATTCAAGTTTGACATTGTAGTGAGAAAGCAGCCATAGGCAATAGGCAAACAAATGGGGGTGCTTGTGTGACAATAAAACTTTATTTATAAAAACGGTCAGAAGGTCAGATCTGTACTATAAGGGATAGTGGACACCAAAGTTCATACATGTACAGTGCATAGAACACAAGTTGGAACATGACTAGAGATAATGCTCTTCATTATTACTACTACTACTGGTGCTGCTGCTGATGGTGATGATGATACTGATGATGATGATGATGATGATGATGATGATAATGATGATGTTAAAAGAATGGATCACACAGATGTTAGCTCAGGGTCAGTGGATGAAAATGCCTGTGTCCAAGAACATCACGTATCTGAGTAAGTTAAGTTCTTATTAAATAGATGCAGCCCCTTGGAGAAGGGAGAGCACCTCTTCTCCTGGATGACCCTGGGAAGAAAGTACCTTGGGTCCCTGAAAATGAAATGTTTGTCTTTCCTCGTTTCCATCAGAAACTCCATAGACCAGAACGAAGGAAACTCTGCAATTTCTGTTTTACAGTTTCAACCCACATGTAGTTTACCATGAACCATGAGACCAGAAACATCAGTAGGATGATAAAGGACTGGGCCTTGCTCATCTGTCAGGTAATGGGCCTGAAGGCAATTTCTGAAGAGTTCTTCTTTCAAGAAAAAGCCCAGAGGAAAAAGAAAAAAAAAAAGAAAAAGCCCAGAGGGCAAAGTAGCCACTGTGGACAGGACAGAATCAGGATAGCCCTTCTTGTCCCTTCACCCTTCAACCAACCCAAAACCCAATACCGTGAGGGCCACACCTTGATCATGAGGATGGTAGTCATGGCTCTGTACCTGTGTAGGACAGGTCTCATGTTCTATATTCTCTATGGTGAATGATTAAAGAGCTGCATGACACCAGAACACTTTCTGATTAGCTCATCAAAGCCTGGACTTCCAACATTAGTGCTACTTCCAACATTAGGACTTCCTTTACTCAAGGTAAGGTGGTGCTGCCTGAGCCTGTGGGATGCTGACCTCATGGGATGGTGGGCCCTGATTTGTGGGCACTGAGTGTGCAAGATCTAGACACCTACAACCCACGGAGAAGGGTGACCCTCTGTTGGAACAGGGATAGTGTTTGAGTTCCTATTAGGAGGAGAAGAAGGACAATGTACAAGTTGAAGAGACTATTTCCAAGGGCTTATGGCATAGACATCTCTGCTCTGGCTTCAGCTGACAGAAGACACCGAGTTGGGGAGTTTGAATCCAATATGTCCCTATTACAGAAGAGGAACTTGAGGCCTGAGAAGGAGGAGTCACCTTGCTTTCCCTGACCCAAAGAGTTCCCTGACAGAACCATGAAGAGAATTCAGCCCAAAAAGTATATTGAAGCTGAGCCTTAAATCTAGCTCTCCATTGTGCCCCACTGAAGCGTGCTATCCCCAGGGCTGGCCACACCTGAGAGAGGCCCACACAGACCCAGAAAAGTTGTCTCAATGGCCTTGTTTTTCAGTCTCTGCCTGGAGACCTCAGGCCTGCAGTGCATCACTGGATTAATTCTGGCTATGAAGATGCTAAGGGGTCTGGGGATATAGCTCAGCAGCACAAGTGCCTGCCTGGCAAGCACAAGATCCTCAGTTCAGTTCCCCAAACCCCTCCCCCCAAAAAAAAGATTCTAGGGCAAGAGCAGCCCAGAGGCCCAGGAGCACAGAACCCTGACTTCTTCATAAACACAGGACCTATAGCAGGATCCCCATAAGAAGAGAAGTACTGAGTCTTATTCATATGTGATAAAATATTAGACTTCTTTTAATTTTTTGAACTAGTTACAAAGGTAGAAGCCATTATTAACTCACAAGCCACACAACAATAGGTGGCAGACCCAGTGTAGATTACCAGCCTGTGGTCTAGAAGATTCCAGCAGAGGGAGGGAGACGGTGGCATGGCACTTCACGATGTCCGTAAGACATCTCACCACAGACACCATGCAGTGGCCTACATGGACACAACAGAATGGGCTCCTGCTGACAATGACAGGCCACTGCTAATTTCTCAGGGATTGTGCCAGTTGTTTGTTTGGAACTGGCCATGGTGAAAATATTTGGACAAAAGAAATTAGCAGACATTGAAAATCCCAGCTTCTTTTCTCAAAGACCAGCTCACTAAGCATTAAGTAGTTCAACACTGCAAATAACCCAACCACGTTAAGAAATGCAAAGCAGAGAAAAACACTTCCCAGGTTAACAGAAGATTGTCTTGGTCTATTTATACAGTGACTTCACAGCAGTATGGTATATGTCAATATTTCTCACCCTGTAAAAAAATCAACTCAAAAAGCATCAAAGACCTTATTTTAAGACTTGAAACTTTGAAAATAGCTGAGGAAAACATAAAGGAAATATTTCGAGATTTGGCACAACCAATGATTTCCTGGTTATGACTCTAAAAGCAGAGGAAACAAAACACAAGTTGATAGATGGGATTATGTAAAATTTTAAAGCTTTTGCACATCAAGGAAGCAACAGTGAAGAGACAGACTACAAAATTGGATAAAATCTTTTCCAGCTATTGGTCTGAAAAAGGACTGCTATCTAGAATATGTAATAAACTCAAAAAACTTAACAATGGACTGTAACCTAATTTAAAACTGGGAAAATGATCTCAATAGATAGTTTTCAAAAGCAGGAATATAAAAAAATCAATTAACAGGAAAAATACTGTGTACCTCTAGCCATCACGGAAATACAAATCAAAATTGCAGTAAGATTCTATCTCAACCCAGATAGAATGGCTCTTTTCAAAAAACTAATATATCCTGGCAAGGATATGGAGAAAATGGAACACACTGTTAGTGGGACTGTCAATTAATTCAACCATTGTGGAAAACAGTTTTGTGGTTCCTCAAGAAACTAAAACTACAATTATATATGATCCACCTATCCCACTCCTGGGGATATACTCAGGAAATGACCTAGGCACACAGAAGTGATGTATGCACACCCATGTTTACTGTGCAGTGTTCACAAAAGCCAAGATATGGACTCAGACTAGGTGTCCATCATGGATGAATGGCTGAAGAAAATATGGCACATGAACACAATAGTGAAATCCTGTCACTTGAAGGAAAATGGGTGGAACAGAAAGACAACATGTTAAGTTAAATAAACCAGACCCAAAAAGATAAAGAACATGTTATGGTCTGGATGATAAATTTCACAAAGGGCTTGTGTGCTCAGAGATGAGGCTTTCAGAAGGTGACTGGATTATGAAGGATCCAACTTTAGCAGTGGATTCAACCACTGATGGAATCGTCATGTGACACTATTGGGAGGTGATGTGAGCTTAAGAGGTAGGGACTAGCTGAAGAGAGAGTGCCATAAAGACAGAAGCTGAGGACTGTATCTTGAGCTTAGGGACTGTATTTTTTCCTGGCTTCTTCCTCTCCAACTCTTTGTTCTCTTGACTTGCAGGCTGGGTGAGGTCTATGACTTTCCTCTGTCTCACCTTTTCACCGTGATGTTCTGCTCACCAGGGGCCTCAAAACAATGGAGCCAGCTCGCCATGGACTGCACCCTCAGAAACCATGAGCCCAAATAAATCTTTTCCCTGTACATAAGGTTATTCGTCATCATAATGGGAAGATGAACAGCATAAATACTGCTTGGTTTTGGTTATATGTGGAAACTTTTAAAAAAGAGAAGAACTGAATGCAAAACAGGATCTTTTAGGGACTGAGAAGCGGGCAGAGAATGGGAGAAGAGGCAGCCGGTAAAAGAGGGTAGAAGAAAATGAATGAACATGATCAATATGAGGTATGTGCACGTACGGAAGTGTCATGGTGAATCCCACTAAATTGTATAATTAATATGTGTTAATAATGATAATTTTAAAAAAATAAGAATGTCATCATCTGAACTGTGTGAAGTATAAAGCTATTGTCAACTAAAAAGAAGGAATGAACTACAAAGAGCTTGACATGTAAAGAGGGGAAGTGTAGAGACTGAGCAAAATCTAAGAAATCTGAAAACTGAGCCAGGCGTGGTGGTGCACATCTGTAATCCCAGCACATGGGAGGCTGAGGCAGGAGGATCGTTGTGAGTTTGAGATCAGCCTGGGCTACAAAGTGAGCTCAAGGCCAGCCTAAATGCATAGCGAGACCCTGTCTCAAAAAGACAAAAAAATCTGAAAACTGGAATGGGAATCTCATCATGGGTACAAGGGATAATAACAATGTGTATCATACAAGATGTTTCAGGTGGGCTATAGTGAAAATAATCTATACCTTTACTTAATTTTTGTCCTAGCTGTGAAAGGTCACACAGTCCACTGTACAGCTGTGATTTCAGGGTGCAGATTTACCTTCTCACCAAACTCCAAGTTAACCCCAAGTCAGAATAATTACCAGTAACTTCTACCTAACCATTAAGTCTACATTCCATTATCCAGGGAAAAAGATGGAATCACATCAGACACTGTTAAAATCCAGAGGATTATAAGAAACTGTTTCCAAAACTTATATAGCTCAATAAATTGGAGAACCTAGAAGAATTGGATAAATTCGTGCACATTTATGAGTTAACAAAATTGAAACAACAAGATATAAAAACCCTGAATAAACCAAAATGGCAATGAAATAGAGGCAGTAATAAAAACCTACCACCCAAGAGAAGTCCAGAACCCAATAGATTCACCACAGGATTTTATTGGAACATGAGGAAAGACCTAAGGCCAATTCTTCTCAAACTATTCTATAACATTGAAAAAGGAAGAGCACTGCCAAACTCATCCTGGAAGCTAGCATCACCCTGATACCAGAAATGGACAAGGACTTAACAGGAAAAAAAACTACAAGCCAATCTTCTTAATGGATATAGATGCAAAAGTCCTCAACAAGATACTCGCAAATAGAATGTAACAAATCATTAAAAGCATCGTACATCATGACTAAGTTTGCTTCATCCCGAGATGCAAGAATGATTTGACATAATACATTACATAAACAGAAGAAAACCATAAGTCATATGATCATCTCAACAGAAGCAGAAAAAGTCTTTGACAAAATCCAACACCTATTATGATAAAAAAAAAAAATCCTGATGAAAATAGGTATAGAAGAACTTTACCTCAAACTGATAAAGATCATTTATACCAAATCCACTACCAATATTATATTAAATGGGGGGGGGTAATTTAAAGCACATCTTCTAAAATCAGGGACAAGACAAGGATATTCACTCTTACCACTCCTGTTCTCTGTAGTATACAAAACTTTAGCAAGAGCAGTCAGACAAGAGAAAGAAATAAAAGTGATACATATAGAAAAGGAGGAAGCTAAACTGAATCAATGCACAACAATCAATAGCATTATTGTATACCAATAACGAGCTCACCAAGAAAGAAATCAGGAAAACAATTCCATTCATTATAGCTTTAAAAAAAAAAACTGAATAACTAGGGGGTAGCTTAACCAAAGAAGTGAAAGATCACTATAATGAAAACCATAATACTTTGAAGAAAGACACTGAAGAAGACATTAAGAAATAGAAAGGCATACCCTGTTATTGACTAGACAGAACTAATACTGTCAAAATGACCATATTACCAAAAATGGTATACAGATTTATGCAATTCCAATAAAAATACCAACAGCATTCTTCAAAGAACTAGAAAAACATGGATCCTAAAATGTATACAGAACCAGAATAGCAAAAGTAATCTAAGACAACAAGAGAAAAGCAAAAGTACAGCAACCCTAGATGTCAAACTATAGTTTGAAAAACTACAGCAATTTTTTAAAAGCAGCATGGTATCAGCACAAAAACAGACATGTGTATTAATGAAATAGAACTGATTAATGAAGCAGAAAAAACTACAATCACCTTTGCCGCTAGGTCTCTGACAAAGGGGCCAAAAAATATACTGGATAAAAGATAAATACTGCTGAGAAGACTGGCTATCAACGTGCAGAGGAATAAATCTACATATCTCTCACCCCATACTGAAATCAAATCAAAATGGATCAAAGACTTAGATATTAAAACAGAAACACTTAATCTGCTGGAAGATAAAGTATGTAAAATTCTTGAAGTTATAGATAGCAGCAACGACTTTCTGAAGCAAACCCCAACTGCACAAAAAATACACAAAGAATCAACAAATGGGGTTACAGCATATCAAACAGCTTTTGCACAGCAAAGGATACAATCAACCCAGTGAAAAGATAACTTGCAGAGTAGGAAAAAATACTTCTCCAGCTAATATCTAGAATATATTTTTAAAAAATGAAAAATAGACCTGAAAAACTAAAAGGTCCAATCAAAAATGGGCAATTGACATGAATAGACATTTTTCAAAAGAAGCACAAATGGCCAGTAAATATATTTAAAAGTTTTTTGTTTTTTCTTCAAGCTTTTATTAGTGAATGTTTTCAGTACATGCCTCATTATCATTAGTCATTAAGGAAGTGTAAATCAAACAGCTCTTGAGAGTCCATCTTACCCCAGGTAGAATGGCTATTATCAAGAATGGCTATTTATCACAAAAGGCAATGAGTTCTAGTGTGAATATAGGGAAAAAGGAAGGCTTCTATGTTGTTAGGGGGAATATAAACTAGTACGGCCACTATGAAAACCAGTATGGAGATTCCTCAAAAATCTAAAACTAGCAGTTACATTTGCCCCAGCTGTACCTCTTCTGGGTATCTTTCCAAAAGAGTTACACATTGTGTGGCAGTGATACATGCATACTCATGCTGATGACAGCACAACTTATGATATCTAAATCTTGGAAACAGCCTATAAGCCCATCAACAAGTGAATGGATTAAAAATATGGCATGTATACACAATGGAGCACTACTGGGACATAAATAAGGATAAATTTGAGTCATTTGTAGGAAAAAGGATGCATCTTGAGATAATAATGGTAAGTGAAATAAATCAGACAAAGAAAGTAATAAAGTACAAAATGGCTGATACACTGTGTCAACTTGAGAAATCTAGAAGCTTAACTAAGTGACTCAGCAGTTCTATATCCTGGGATGTAGAGTACATGGCCTTACTGCTCCAAGTTCATTATATCAGCTTGAGAAGTTTAGAAGTTTAACTAAGTGATTCACCAGGGGGCCAGAGTCCTTACTTTCTAAACAACCTCAGGCTGTCCAAGTTGTGCGTGTGCTACACCCACCCTAGGGTGAGTGGCCTGCATACAATACAAGGGAGGAAAAGAGGCTTGCTCTCCCTCATTTTGCTCTTGCTGCTTTTGCTGTCTTCTGCCATCATGAACTGTGGCCCCTCACCACACCAACTTGCCTTGGAGCCTGCTGATTTCCAACTGAAACCCCTACAAACTGTGAGCTACATAAATCTTTCCTTCCTTAATTTTGGGTGTCAGGTATTTTGCCTCAGCAATGACAGTAAAGGAACCAAGACAGCATGGTTTTTCTTCCATGAGAAATCCAAGATCTAGATAGTTTAAAGATAAAAGTAAAAGATAAATGATAGGAATCAAGGAGGTAGACTTTCTGGGGTGAGAGGGAGGGATTTTGGAGATTGGAGGAAACAGGAAGGCAGGGAAGGAAAAGGGAAGCAAAAAATTATTAAGATACAGTATAGATATATACCAATTCTCCAAGATGAATATAATTGTTATATATCATAAAAATATACTAATAATGTTAGCAAAATAAATAAATACCAATACTCAGACTGGGCTAAAGAAGATAAGCAGCACAGCTTACTGAGTTCTGTCTTTTAAGCCTTGTCTATCCAGAATTATTCCTTCTGACATTCTCTAGTTACCATGAATGAAGTGGTGTCTATGTTAAATCAGCTCTTCTAATGCCTATGTTTTGCTCTATAGGCATATCCCAAAAAGCACCCACATTTTTGGAAATTTCCTAGTCACAAAAATCGGCATTTTGTGTAACATGACTTCACAGTGTATCTCCAGTAGTATGGGTGGTATTAGTCATCTCACCCTCGCTGAGACACAGCACCTGGTGCCCACATTCCAAAGGAGTTTAACTTGGCTCACCGATTCAGGATGTTCAGTCCATGGATGGTTGACTCCGAAGAAATATCATGTGGAAGGGTGTAGTGAAGCAAACATTGTTACATCACGGTAGTCAGGAAGCAGAGCTAGGGAATGGTACTAGAAAGAAAGGGAGCATAAACAGTACCCAAGGCCATACTTCCATGGCTCACCCTCAGAGTATGGTGCTCCACCAGTTCCCTGGCCAGCTTCCAAGCCAACCACATTGACACAATGAAGCATAACCTTCACACAGGTTAACCCAACATCAGAAATATTTGATATTTCTGATGGAGACGTGTTAGCTGTCTATATCTACAAATCATGCACCATAGACTCTGGCTGATAGATGTGATATTTAAGAAAATGACTGTTCTGATTTAATTTTATAATGTAAATATTCATACTCACCAAAGTGGGGGTTTTTACAGTTTGGTTTCTTGTGTCAGGTTTCTTTAAAGCAAGACCAATTTTGCATTTATAGGATCCTGTATATGAGTATACTGCTGAGCTTTAAAATTTTATATAATTTTTCTCAGACTACAGACCTATTCTTCAACAACTTCAAAAGAATAAGTTTTACTGATGCTGCTGATAAAGCTATCCTAACGGTAGTTCTCAAAATTCACAAAGCAATCCTTGTGTTCAACATCTAATGCTTTCTGCTACTAAAAATTGGAATTATGTAACCCGACATCTTTTGCTTTCTTTTCACCAGCCAGAAACCTGAAAACCTAATTCACTTTGATTCATATCTACTCAAATCATGTGCCTGAAAGTGTATATTCTATTTCATTCAGATGAATTCTTCTATTTGATCCTCGAAGTTTCTCCCCTTTGCACTATTTTTACATCTTACAATCACTCAAAAGAATCTGAAGCATATTATTGATATAATACTTAGTAAATGAAATGGTTTTCAAAGGGCATGGTTTGTGCCTTCAGTGTTAACTGTGAAAAAGACAACATCTCAGGTGATCCTGGGTAAATCTGTCATGCTGAAAGACACTTTAATGTAACCTGGTCATTCCTGGGTAGCGAGAAATACCATCACAGAAAATCTCTTTTCCCTTCAACTTCTCCCAGACTGAAACAAAGCATTTTCTTCTTTCATTTCCTGTAGTTTGTGGCATACAGGCTCAACTAATGATTATACAAGTAACATCTTTAGGAATGCAGCTATCTACATTTAGGAAACTACATGAATTATAATCATGGGGGTTTTTATTCTGTTTACATTTTATTAGTATATGTTTGCAATACATAAAAATCAAATTCCTTTTGGGAATCGATGCACATATTGCATTTTGGCCGGCTTTTCTCTGCCCAGGCCTTTCCACCACCCCTTTCTGCCTCAGACTCTGCCAAGTCTGGACTAAATGTGAGCCAAAGTAAACCTCTCTCTCTTGAAGTTGTGGGTGCTGGGTACAAAGTGTCAGTGACAAGGGGAGTAATGGATATAATGTGAGTATCCTCTGTATTTCTTGTACACTAGACGTTAAGTTGAAAGGAAAATACAATAAACTTTTTCTGTTAAGGGTCATATAGAAACGGATTGGCTATCCAAACAGCATCTATCACGATTACTCAAGTTCTCCACTGTTACAGAAATGCAGACACAAGCAACAGTTAAACTAATGAGTGTGGTTGCATTGCAATTTTATTTATTAAAAGTAAGCAGCCGGTCAGATGTGGGCTATGGGCCATGTGTTGCTAAATCCTGACTTAATGCATATACAGCACCTGAATACAGGTTTGCACATGGTGAAGATAATGCTTTTATCAGTTACCGTAAGGGTTAACTGATTGTGTCAATTTGAGTAAGAAACACCCACTAAATTGGATCAATGTGGGTCTGTGTGTGGCTGAAGGGAATCACTGAAGAAAGAAGACCACCCCGGGTGTGAGTGGCACCCACCAATGGGCTTGCTACCTAAATGTAATGAAAGGGAAATGGAGAAGGAAGGCTCGCTTCTCTTTCTTCAGAGGAGCTCCAGCCTTCACCTTGACCTTGGATGTCATCTGACTTCCAGCACAGACCCTTCAGCTTCCATTGCAGACCCTTTGCCTTCCTGACAGGGACTCACACAGTACACTACAGTGAGCTCCAGACCTGTGACTCAATCGTTTCAGATCTCCAGTACACAGACAGCCCTTTTGCACTCCTCCATACCTGACTCTGCAGGTTCCTGCTGTAAGCTAATCCTGTGAATTTTTGTATATTTGTATATCTTGCATTAAATCTGTTTCTCTAGTGAGCACTGTCTGATACAGTTGTTATTAAAAGAGGAGAATGAACCACACAGATGACAGCCATGGATCACTAGATTCCATCTCCTGCATACCATCTCACAACTTGTCTTACTATGTTCAGGCTACTATAAGAAAAATGTGATGAATTGGGTAGATTTAAACAATATAAAATTATCCCACATAGATCTGGAAGTTGAGAAGTCCAAGATCTGGACACTAGTGCATTCCATGTGATAAAGACCCACTTTCTTGTTCATGGATGGTGCCTTCTACCTGCTTCACCTCATGATTGGATCCTCTTTTGTAGAGAACTAATCTCATCTATGAGGATTCTGTCCTCATGACCTGGTTCTCTCTCAAAGTCCCCACCTCCGAATAACATCATATTAGTGACTGAATTTCAAACTAGTGGGTTTTGGGGGTAAACGGGCCTTCTGACTATAACACTGTCCACATCTGGGAAATGCTTGATTCATGGTGTGATGCTGCAAGCCTCATCCACAGCCCTTGGTCACTGCCTTTTCTTCCCTTTTACATCACTGACCTCTATGCAGCTGATTCAATCAAAGGGAAGCAAACTGACTTACCCATGCTCTAAGAGAACACTAGGAAGAAATGGGAAACTAGGTCATGAAATATATGCAGCCCACTTGGGGATACGCATCAGCAAGCCTTAGACAAGGTAAAGTTCCTCTTCTCTTGGATGCTCTTGCAGCCAAAGTAATTTAGGACCCTGTGAATGAAGTGAGTTTGCCCCTCTTCATTTGGACCAGAAACTTTGTGGACATGAACCAAGACACTGTAATATCTGCCTAATAATTTCAATCCACAGCATCTAGTGAGTGAGCTTTAGCCACAGGACCAGGGACATCATGAGCAGGATAGGGCCTTGCTCACCTGTGCCAAGTGAAGGGACTAACTGGCATTCCCAAAGAGTCCTCCTCTCAAGAAGAAACCTAGAAAACAAAGTAGCCACTTGCATTCAATAGAATTGTGCAGCTCGTTCCTGTTCTGACCAGTCAACCATTGACTGAGTCCTCCGAAACTGTAAGCCCGATAAACCACTCTTCCTTTAATTTTCTGGTTTCAGGTATTTTGTCCAGCAATGGGAAAGTTGACTAATACAGAAAGTTGGTACTCAAAAACTGGTGTCATTTCCATGACCCTACCTGACAATGTGGTTCAAAAACTTTTATACTTGTTTTGCAAGAGGAGTTTGGAAAGTTTTGTAGATGGCAGCTAGAGATGCCCTAGAATACTGTAAGCAAAACATGAAGGGTGATTCTAGTCAGAGATCAGAAGACCAGAATGCTAATAGGAATACAGACAGTAAAGGCCAGGCTCAGTAGGTTTCAATTGGGAACAAGACAGCTATTGGCAACTGGAAAAGACACCATGTGTGTTATACTCTTGAAAAAGCAAAACTGTCTACATCTTTCCCATGTCTCAAGACTTTGTAAGAAAATGAGATTAAGGATAAGGACACTGAACAAATTGTTCTAGGAGTGGAAAGTTCAAGGTAGCCCAACATTTGGGCTATAGCACAAGTATTCTTGGCTGCTTTTACCCAGATTTATAGTAAGAATTGGTTGCAGAAAGCAGAGAAGAAGTATTAGAAAAACTTAAATTCTGACTTTAAAGGAACCACATATAAACTTGGGTCCAAAGGAAGTGTGGTTGCTAAAGAATCAGAGCCATTGAAAAGAAGTCAACTGCTTTATACAGAGATAAGAAAGATACCTTGAAGGCATGTCAGGAATCAGCAAGGCCCCATGCATCATGGGCTCAATGGTGAAAAAGTGTAATACTCATCTGAGTAGAGAATTACTGGGCTTCCTGTTCAAGAAAGAGCATCTTAGGAATTGGTTTCTCAGGATTCACTTTGCCATGCTCTGCTAGCCAGGTACTCAGAAGCTGCTCCACCCATGGTCCAAAGAGGTTACTGCTCCTGCTGGCATCAGACATTCACATCACCCATGAGATGCTTGTATGATCAGCTTGCAGAATGGAAGAATTGTGGGATCAGAGAGGCTTCCATCCAGATTTCAAACGAAGGCATGGGAGGCCAGTCAAGGAGGCTCTGAGAAATATGTAATGCTATGGAAATGAAGCCAAAGGAAAAGAGGAACCCCAGGATGTGGGAAATGCCAGAAATGTGGAACATTTGCATAGGAAACTTGCATGCTGTGAGAGGAATCAGTCCAAGAGAGAGGCCCTGTGGGCTGCAACCAACTGGGACACAGAAATGAAGCTGCTCAAAACCCTTCAAAGCTCACATTTTACTATCATGTGCCCCAGGTCCCAAGCTACAGGACTTAATTTGTTTATTTTTTCTTTATAGGGTTTAAGTCTTGCTTTGGTTTCTATTTCTCCATTGTTCTCTTCTGGAATGTGAATGCTTCATTTGTGCCACTGAACTTTAGGATTAAGCAACTTATTTATGGTATTTATAGGGTTTACAGCTAAGAGTCTATCGAGTCTCAGATGAGACTTGGGCTTAGACTTTTTTACAGTGCTGGGACTGTAGTGACTCTGGAAAAAGAACTATTGTGTTTCAGTTATATGCAATAGGTTATTTAGGTGGAACTCTTAACTTTTTATGTTTACTAGGAAAGTAAGTATGGCTTAAGGATATGTGTTTGGGCGTCAAGTTTGCAAGAGGTAGGATGTGACTATTAAACTTAATTGTTTACTCAATTGCTTGGGAGCTGCCTAGGGGGTTAGTAAAGAACACTTCTGGGTGTGACTGGGCAGGTCACAGGAACATGACACTGGGTCATGTCTTCTTTGGCCCTCTTCCCCTGTTCTACTTTCTCACAGCCACAAACTGAGAAGCTCTGCTTTACCGCATCTCTCCACCATGATGTTCCTGACTTGGAGCCAGCTAGTAATGAACTGAGCACTCTGAAATCGTGAACCAAATAAACCTCTCCTTTGTTACATTGTTAGTGTCAGGTATTTGGTCCACCAACAGGAAAGCTAATATACATCTTATCAAAAATATGTCACAATATTTAAAATGATTCATTCATTCACCAAACATATATTTTATGTTGTCTAAGCACCAGGCCCTGACTGGGT
>NW_004955511.1:2869146-2875481 GCF_000276665.1 Chinchilla lanigera | reverse complement strand
TGTCCCGGCCATCAGGACAGCTGAGGTCTGTCCAGGCTCTGCCTCCCACGTCTGTGCTCCTCCTGCCTCGGGGGGTTAGTGGCCTCTAAGACCCTTAACGTGGCTCTCCCCCACCACGTCATCACCAGAGCATCACAGTCCCGGGAGAAAGATGTGAGAAGGCCTGCTCTCCTCACCTCCAGACGGTCACACTCATCAGCGCTTTTCCTGCAGTAACCGAAGAGGAGGACCGTGTTCTACACTCAGAGGAGCAGACAGCGGAAGCTCAGGGGAGGCGGGGGACGGCCCGCGCAGTCTCGCTGGCCGCTGCAGCCCGAGCCCCTGGGCTCCCAATTCAGCTCCCTTTCGTCAGCCACACAGCCTTGCCGCCACGCTGAACGCACCCGACAGGGCTGGGCGTCCGCTGTGCTCACCTGCCAGGGCCTGGCATCCCGCGCCTGGGCACACGTGCCTCCCACGAAGGGCCCCTCGCCCGGAGAGCAGGACGTCAGGTTCCGATAGGCGACCATCAGGGCTCGGGCGGCCAGGTAGGCTTGGTAAGTGGCGGTGAGGTCGGCCAGTCTGAGCGGAGACAGGTGCCCGGCGGTGGTGTTCTCCCGCCCCGTGCACGGCCGAGGCCCCTGCCCCGAGCTCCGGGTGGAAGCCCCACGGCCCGGCCACCTGCAGCCGTGCAGCTCCTCCCACAGCGTCCGCACCGGCCCGTCGCCCGGGTACGTGGCCGGGCACAGGGCCAGCAGGAAGTCCTCCAAGCCGGGCATTGCTCCCGCGGGTACGGCCAGGTTTAAGCTGCCGTCCAGCAGAGGCAGGGCCCTGGGGCCCAGCACCGACGGCTTATAGAAGAAGGAGGTGGAGAAGACCCAGGTCCGCCCGGCCGCCTTGTCCTCCAGGGCCTCGGCCAGGAGCGCGAAGTGAAAGTGGTAGCAGTTGCAGACGATGCCCCGGGCCGCGGGCGTGGAGGCGATGAGTGAGGCCGCGCTGCGCATGCTGCCGTCCCCAGGGCGGACCCTGGCTGAGAAGGCCACGCAGCCGCCCTGGGCCCCGACCAGCCTCCGCAGCTGGGGGTCCAGCCGCTCAAAGTTGCCGTTGTCAGAGCCCACCAGGCCCACCCAGGTCCAGCTGAAGTGGCTGAAGAGCTTGGCCAGCACCCAGGGCTGGTGGGCACTGCTGGGCACAGTGCGGAGGAAGGACGGGAACCGGGAGCGGTCGGAGAACTGCGGGTGCTGAGATCCGTGGCTGACCTGGGGGAGGAGAGGAGCCGCACACTGTGGTCCGAGCATCGGCCCTCGGGATTCAGTGCCTCGCTGCCCTGGGCCCGGCCTAGTTCTTCCCGTCTCTGCCTCGTGCTTTCCCTATTGTCCCGGCCTCTGACCCATGCGATTCTGGGTCCTTCTTAAGTGTGTCTGGGGAGGCCTGAGCGGCCCACCCTCTTTCTCTGAGAGTGCAGTGGCCAGTGTTTATCTCTGCTTTCCACGGGGAGGAGCAGAGTTTGAGACGTGCTGAGGGTTTTGTCTCTGCAGAGTATTACTGCTGACATTGCTTGAGGGACAAAGAATCGTGTGGATTAAAATCTCGACTACACGTTAGAAGATAAAAGCAACACATGAACTTCCAACACAGCAGAAGGGTACAGTGAGCTGGATGAAAATGAGTCAAGTGCCGAAAATCCAGGAAAGGACAAAGGCAGAAAGGCTATTAAATGGAAGTATAATAATAGAAATAGTACAGGAAAGCTTAAAGGGTTCTAACAAAATTAATGAAGTGCCCTCTGTATTATTTGTGCTGTTATAGTCTTCTGTGATTAGGAGAACGCAGTGACGTGGCAGGATCAGTGGGAGATTGTATGGGAGCAGAATAACCGGAACCAGGCCGGCAGCGGCCGCAGTGTGGAGCGTGTGCGGTGTTCCCTGCCTCCCTGCTCAGGTGGATTCTGCAGCCTCCTCTGCAGTGGGGGCCCCAGAAGTCTGAGCGCTACCAACGCCCTGCCCTGTGCCTCCCACCAGGAGCCCTCAGAGGCGTCAGAGCCCTCAGAGCCTGCAGGGCAGCTGGAGTAAGGCTTTTGACTCCTGCGGACAGTCTAGAACTGGATAGAATGTACACGTATTGTTATTTGCTCTTTAGAGGACACACATGGAAAGGAAGTCAACCTAAAAAGTCAGCCTGAGTGCTGGGTGACTTGGAGGGTTCTTCGAGGGTTCTCCTGACCTAGGGGGCCCCTGAGCTCTTCCAGGGATAGGGATGAGCCCAGTACAGCAGAGGACTCAGCGTCAGTCGGGGCAGAGGTATCACGGTTTCTGATGACCAGCCTGAGTCCCCATCCACAAATGTGCTACATTTTCTTTAATCTATTAGAAAATAACTTTTTGGAGACAGTGGCAATGTTCAAGGTTCTACTGAATATTACGGTTAAGAAAAAATCATTTAGTTAAGGTATTTTTAATAGTTTAAAATAAAGGCCACACGAATTAGAGCGCCTCTTTGCTCCTGGCTCCCTTCCCCTCCTCTCCTCGCTCTGCTGGAAACCCACAGTGACTCCAAGAGGCAGACAGGTCACTAATCTTTGCCATCTTCATGGGAGTCCTGGAGAGACCTTGACTTTGGAGATCACAGAATTAGTGCCATAGTAAGTAAGTGATGTTCTTAAGAGCAGGGGCCTTTCAGACTTCCCAGGTGCTTTGTTTCCCAGCCTGCCCCTGGCCAGCTACCTCTGCTGAGGGGTCCTCTAGGGGGTGTACGAAATGAGGCAGTCTCTGCCAGGTTCTTTGACCTTTATGGACTCAGGATTTACAAAAAGCAGAATAGGAAAGATCAAGGGGCATTTATCACACACAATGCTCCAGAATTTCTGAAGCCATACTGATACAGGAGCTCTCCGGAATTGTAGCAAAGTAAAGGAAACACCTAACAGGCAGAACATGCTGAGGAAAAGATGAGAACAGTCTCAAGGAGTCCGCCCGCAAGGCTCTGGGCCAGGAGTGTGTGGGCCCCAGCGTGGGTCCCATGGAAAGCCGCCTTACACTGCCTGGGTTAGCACCTCCTCAATGCACTCACTGGGTTTGGTGCTGTGGACGCGCAGGGCTGGGGTGTGACTCAAAGCTCTCCCCCGGTGAGTGACCATCAGTCTGCTGAAGAATGACTTGCCCTGCCTGGGTGTTTCTGTCATCTGCAAGGGAGAGGGCATCTCTGCTGAGCCCCACACCAGTTCCCCAGGCAGGTCTGACTCCACAGAGACTGTGACCCAGTCATTTCCTCAGCCCAGTGCGGAAGCACGGAGCAGCCTTCTGAGAGTGCTCTGGCTTCAGATAGGGGCTTTCTGCAAGGACAGACCGTGCCGAGCAGCCCGCACGGCATTGCTGGCCTGGGAAGTCACTTTTCCCTGGAGTTAGCGAGTACAGCGGTGTCTGGCGTTGGCAGTGCTTGTGTCGGTCCGAGCCAGTCCGTGGGTACCATCGTCCTTGGGTGAGGACCTGACTCCCGACACCATGATGTCACCTCACTGCCTACTCGTCAGCTCTGAGCTGTGTGGGTTGGCAGCCAGATTTTCCTGTGTTCGGATGCGATCTGGCCTGCAGCTACTCTTCAGGGCCCCCTGTGGGGGCTGCACCGAGGCACGACTGGAACCACAGGGCAGGCTGCTGTAACAGGCACACCAGCGCTGGTCTCGGGGGGCTCTGCGCACCTGGCTGTGCAGCTCCATACCGGGGGAGAGGATGGCTGCCCTGGTCTGGCCAGAATGACAGGGGCGGGGAGGAGGAAGAGGCCCTGAAGGTACTAGAGTGGCAAGGTGTGGAGGACAGCCTGGGTCTCACACCACCCGCTGCAGCCAGGGGACCTCCAAGCAGCCTGCGACCTCATGGACTTGAACCGTCTCACATACTGGGTTTTAGGTAAGTTAGGAAAGACTCAGTGTGCTTATTTATTTCCATACCCCCAAAGACATTCCATGTAAAGAAAATGAGATGGAGCCAAGTATTCTGTCTACATCTTAGAAGATGTAGTCCCTGTAGTCCCACCTTCCAGTGGAGCCTTGGGGTCCCATATTTTAATGGAGCCTTGAGGTCCCACCTTCCAATGGAGCCTTGGGGTCCCACCTTCCAATGGAGCCTTGAGGTCCCCCCTTCCAGTAGAGCATTAGGGTCCCCCCTTCCAGTAGAGCATTAGGGTCCCACCTTGCAATGGAGCCTCGGGGATGGGTCATTCTGCCTGAGTCTCCCAAGGTCGACCTGTGGCAGCCACGTGGGTCCACGTGTGCCTCCTCCAGGGTGTGAGCCCTGTGAGCCCAGGACTCGGCCCACCTGCAGCTCAGGGGCACGGACCACAGCACCATGCTCTGACTAGGACTGTGTCAGGGAAAACACGGGAGAAGAACCCGGAGGAGGCAGCAGCACCTCTGCCTAGGTGGGGCTCCCCCTTGCTTAGGTCCTCTCTTCCCCTGGAGTCAGTTAGCACGGATTCATTCCCAACCTCTTACTTATAAACCGTGTGACCTGCCTCTTTGACCCTCATTTTCATCACCTGTGGAATGATTAAATATGGCATGGTTTGTCTTATGCAGAACACCTAAAGTATAAACAATTTAAAGAGAAAAACAAAGGAGAAATGGCAGAAAACAAGGAGGTAGGTTTTGTGGAGATAGGACAGAGATCTGAGGAAGAGGGAGACAGGGGAGCCGGGGAAGGAAAAGTAGAGTAAACACAATCAAGATACAATATGTACACACACAAACTCCCCAAAACGAATGTACTCATTAAGTATTGCAAACTAATACAAATGTAAAATCAGGACAAAAACAAAAATCCCACAAGTATAATTCAAGTAGTTTCTTAAAGGTAGAAAGCTGCATTCCTAAAGACATTATTTATATATCATTAGTTAAATTTGTATTCCATAAACCACAACAAATGAAAGAGGAACCTGCTTCATTTGGAAGCAATTGGAAGGAAAAAAAAAATTTTTTTTATGGTAGTATTTCTCAGCTGTCCAGTAATGAGCTGATTACATTAAAATACATTTCAGCGTTGCAGATTTTTCCCAATATCATCTGAGCTATTGTGTTTTTCATAGTAAACAGGAAAGGCAGAAACCATGCCCTGTGAAAACCATTTTGTTTAGTGAGTACAGTATCAGTAATGTGCTTCAGACTTGAGTGACTCAAAAAGAGTCTGAAAAACAGTGTAAAAATAGTAAAACAGATGTAAAAAAACCAGTAAAACAGAAAAACAGATGTAAAAACAGTGAAAACATGAGATATTTCAGGATCAAATAGAAGAATTCATCTCAATGAAATAGAAGTATACACTTTCAGGTAGATAATTTAAAGCAGATATGAATCAAAGTGAATCAGACTTTTAGGTTTCTGGCTAATGGAAAGAAAGCAAAACATGTTGGGCTACGTAATTCCAATTTATAGCAGTAGAAAGAATTAAACTTTAAACACAAGGATTGCTTTTGAATTTTAAGAACTACTTTTAGGATTACTATCAGAAGCATAAGTGAAGCCTATCCTTTTGGGTGGTTGAAGAATAAGTCTACAATTTGAGAGAAATTACATTAAATGTTAAAGCTCTGCAGCACAGTCTTAGGAAATTTGGTCTTGCTTTAATAAAACCTGACATAAAAAAGAAACTAAACTGGAAAAAAAATTTATGTGTGATTATTTACATTACAAAATTAAAACAGAATTGTTGCTTTCTTAAAAATATCTTTCAGGGGAATTGGGGGTACATGGTGTATAGGTATAGGCAGCAGACATAGTATTTTTATTGTAAAGAGAAAGAAAAAACAATAAAAATGATATAAAACAAGATGATAGGAAATTAATAAATGAACAATTGTTTCCTATCAACAAGATGATAGGAAATTAACAATGGTTATTATATTGCATATTGTTATCTTAAAGTATTTGCTCATATTATAAAATATAGACATGCAAAATTGATCAGACATGATAAGCACTAACTGTTCCTTTCACTGAGCTAATTTCTTATGTTGGGTCAGTTTGTATGAAGTTTAAGCTTGACTGTGTCTATGTGATTGACTTGCAATCTACCCAAACTTCTGGATGTGTCCAGGTGGGTCATTGAGGCAAAAGATGCCTAAGAGATTTCTACTCCATAGGCAGAAGACAGAAAATTACCATCACAAAATTATAAGAACCACTGAGTGAGTAAATAAATAAGTGAGAAATGGGGAAGAATTTAACATTATAAATACAGTGGACCATCAAACCACAATAGTGTATAAAACTTAAATAATCACAACAACCAAGAAAAATATCAAGGGGCTGGGGATTTAGCTCAGCGGCAAAAGCGCCTGCCTGGCAAGCGCAAGGTCGTGAG
>NW_004955511.1:2862991-2869046 GCF_000276665.1 Chinchilla lanigera | reverse complement strand
GCACTGCCTGATGTCCCTAGATCCACGGACCAAGACGCAGATAGAGGAATCCCGGCCGCAGCTGATTATCTTGCATTAGACTATGGTGAAATAACATCAAGCAATCTACACATACTCTGACTCATATCTAGGCTTTTTTCCTTGAAATGCACAACACTGTGGCAGTATCACATTTCACTGCCACAGCTAATTAGACTATGCATGATTCATGCTTTGTTTAATTTCAGCAGTGTATATGGGTTCCTTTCTAAATACCCAGGCTCTCTCTTAGAAGTGAAACAATTCCAACGTCAGATGTTATCAGATGCTTGCATTTCATAGTCATTTTCAAGACAGATTTTTGTGGCTGGAGCCCTAACCCGCTTGACACCTTTCCTTCATTTGGTTTTATCTTTCTACTCCTAGTTCCTTTGATTGCATGTGCTCCTGATCTCCAAGCCTACAGGCTTCTTATTTATCGTGTTCATCCTTTCCTCAGGATCTGGTTGCTTCTTCTCAGCTTTCTTCAATGGCATCTTTCAAAGGGTAAAGAATACTCTAGAATCTCCTCCTTCTCTGGAAGAATTTCGTTCACACTCCTTTTTAGTGTACCACTGGTCTATTCATCTCTCCCAAGTCATATTGAAACATACACTGTTTCTCTACTGAATTAAGTCAGTGGCTCCCCGTGTCTCATGGAATAGCCCCTGCCCCTCGTTGTGGGGCGTAGGGCCCCTCTGATCTGCCCAAGTGCTTCCTGCACACTTTCCACCACATGCTGACCTCCAGCTACGCTCAGATCCTTATTGTTTTCATTCCTCAAATGTGTACTTAGTCCTCGGCCTCCATGTCTGTATCATGAATCACTGCCTCAGAAACTCAACTCATGGTTTTAGACCCGTGTGACCTCCAGTGTAGACATCTCTCTCCATACCCTTCGCTAGAATTCATGGCCCCGTCCTGTTCTCACTGCTTAATTCTTGATCTCCTGTGAAGGCATACCACTTCACTTCTTAATTCAGCATCTCTACTGAGAGACAAGAGCTGTGCTAGCAGTAAGGGGAGAACATCCATAACCTGAACACACCACAAACTGTAGAAGTCCAAAGACTGTGCCTTTATTTACTTATTTTTGTTTTGTCACCCTGACCCCTAACACAGAGGTTGCATACAGTAGATGCCACTTGACATGTTTTGTGTGAATATCTTAATAAAATATAGATTGAGACAGTAATTGAATTACTTAACATTTTTGGAAAGCCTACCACATGCTAGATGTCAAGCTAGGTACAGGGTTTGGACTAAACCACAGTTAATGAAAGAAAGAATAAATGTAATGGCCTTTCATGTAGCCTCAGGGAAGAGTATAATATCATCTTTTTTGACTCCTCATCTTTGGGCTCTTTACCATTAAGGGACTCTTCCCTGGATGTGAATTGATCTTTCATATAAAGCCAATCTTGGCTGCAGGCCGCCCACCCTCTGGCCCAGGACCAGCCTCCCCTTTACCTGATGCTGAGGCGCTTTCTCCTCTGGGGCAAGACAGGCAGTCATGGCAACATCTTGACTTCTAGTTTAGGGCTGACTTCTAGGTTCCCACAGGGCATTTTTCATTGCAGATCAAGGAAGAGCCTTGAGCTGGAAATGAGAGAGAGGGCTGGGGAGGTGCCGGGAAGCTGAGTAGCATCCAAGGTCAGGGTGAGGGGCCATTAGCCCTGTCATTCTGATTAACTGGGTCTAATCCTGCCTTCTTTCTTTCTCTGATTCCTTCCGTTTTATTAAACTGTTCTTTACTCACTTTTTCTTTTTATCTCATACTGAAATACAAAGTGTGTTTGGGAAACAGAAATAACTGAGAACTAGCTTTTGAGGATTTTACAGTCTAGTGGAGAAATCCAGACATCTTGAGCTGGATCTAGGCTTGGGTTAAAACTCTGGTTCTTGCATTTTTTGCCCGAGTGACTCTTGGCTAAACCCCACTAAACCTTAGTGTCTGCTCAATAAAATGGGGCCAGCGGTGATGTCTGTTTCTGAAGACTGAGAAATGAAGCAAGGGAGGCCACAGCAGCAGCCTTGATATTGTGAAGACGCCGGAAATGGGTGGAAGGTGGGAAAATATTCTGAAGTATCACCTGAGAGGTTCACCCTTTGCTCTGGTCTCAGTGAATACAATACCTTTGTCTGTTCTTCAAGGGACTCATTCTCCACCCAGTGCAAACAGAACAAAGGCAAAAATTAAGACTACGCACTCTAGCTAAGCCTGAACACCATGCAGGGATTTCTTCTTTCCAAGGTTTCCCTTTACTAATACTAGAGCAGGATAATCCTCAGTGATGCCAGCTGTCCTGTGTACCACAGAGCACTCGGCAGCATCTCGGGCATCTATACCCCGGATGCTCACACCAACCCCCCCCCCACCACCACCACCAAGTTGTAACAACCAGAAATGTCTTTAGGTATTGCTGTGGTTTCCTGGAAGGCAAAATCACAAGTTGAGACCCACTGACATTTGGGTTGCACTAGCAGAATAAATTTTTTAAAGCTCCACTGAAAGAAGAAAAAGAAAGGAATGAGGGGGAAAATAAGTAATATTCTACTCTTACTCGGTGAGTGTGGAAGATATTCTCCTTGCTATCATTGCTCACCTGGGGTTCATGAGTTGGAGGAAAGTGCAGGAGGCGTGATATTTTAGTGGAGATGAAACAGAACTTCAGTTAGAATCCCCCATTCAGTGACTCGAGAAGCTAGGGGATCCTGGAGAGGACTAATGATGCTCTATCGGCTATTTTCCATTGTTTAAATAAAGCTCAGCATCGGTGTTTATTTTTTGACCTAGGGCTGCAAAGCTGCAATGGTAGCAACTCCGGGTAGACATGGAGCACCTCAGGGTGAACCCGAACAGACAGTTCCTCACTGCGTACTCTCCCCTTTGCTCCTTATCATCGCCTTTAGCCGGCTTCTGCGTTTTGGGAGCCGGGGAGCGGTGTTGGGAGCTTTCCTTTCCTGAAGAGCCTCAGAGGTATGCCGGCCTCCAACATGCCCTCCTGACCACGTCAGTTCCAGGCAGCAAAGCCCACTGTGGGCTGGGGTGCAGGAGGGGCTCTGGGCTCCCACCTGTGAGCCTCCTCCCGCCCAGGTGATGGCTCCTTCACCAGCTCTTTCTCAGCGGGCGCCCTGAAGTCAAAATGTCCAATAATGTGTTTCTGTCAAAGTTTCCACCATCCACTCATGAAAACTGCACAGCATGTTTCTCTGTGCCAGCTATGGCCAGCACCTAGGACCCACTACTCCGTCCTGCCTTGGAAGCACAAAGCAGTGTGGCTGGTGTGGAACCTTTTTTTGATTAATGGCACGTATGGTCTGAGGAGTATGTTTTTAATGTACCTCGAATTATGTAACTGAGGAAACTTCAGATTTGTGACCATCAGTGGGCTGTCGGCATGCCCTCTGGGGATCAGTTTAAATAGTAGGAAAGGTTTTAAGTCAACACCTCCTCATTCCCCATCTCCCAATCCCCAGCCTTGGGGCCAAAAGTACAGCACACTGGCTACGATTAATAGTACTCAATTATTTACTTGAAATTTCACAAGAGAGCAGATTTTAAGTGTTTTAAACACACTCCCCGGCGCTGGGGATTTAGCTCAGCGGCAAAGCGCCTGTCTGGCAAGCGCAAGGTCGTGAGTTCGGTTCCCGGTACCGGAGAAAAACCAAAAAATAAAAATAAAAAATAAAAAAAAAATAAACACACTCCCCTTCACACACCCAGACCGCCAACTCTACATGGTTGTGCATGTGATCATTTCATTGCTGTAATCATCACAATGTACATTTATATCAAATTATCACCCCATATCCTTGAATATGTTCAATATCTGCTTATGAATTTTACTTGAAGAAATCTGGGAAAAATGGAGAAAAAAAAAAAAAAAAAACAAGCACAGAGCCCTCAGGAAGCCCTTCAGCCCCTTCAGGGTAGGTTCTGCAGGATCTTTAAACACCTCTGGAGAAGGTGGGATGCACTTTGGTTCTGTGATTAGGAGTAAAAGGTTGTTATCTTTTCAGACACCTAGAACTCTTGAAGGTCTTTGAAATTCTCCGTAATGGCACTCGCACTTGCCTTTCCAAACTTCTTCTCCTGTCTGTCCCCAGGCTTTAAAGAACCTGGACCCCATTTCTACTCTGCTTGTGCTCCTTCCTCCAACATACTTTCTGTTTGTGATTATCCCCCTTTGCAACTAGAGTGCGAACACCTCAAGGGTAAGGACGCATGCTACATATTTCTAAGCCCCCATGACTCTAAGGAAACTGAACGTTGCTTAGTAAATTCTTGTGGCACAAAAACATGTTTGTTATATCAGGCTATGAGAGTCTGGTAAGACTATGAAAAGGAATTTGAGCAAAGTTCTTGTTTGGGAGAAGAGATGGATCTGGATCCTGAAGGATTTGGGGGATTCTTCAGCATACAGAGGTAGTGTGGGCCCCAGACTCTGGACATGTGATTCCTGAGTCCTTCTTGAGCTATCAGTGAGATCTTCAATGTACTCTTCTAGCTCTTGACTCTCTTGTATATACAGAGCAGGCCTACCTGATAGGGTCATCCCAGAATTAAGTACTTATAGATATAAAGATTTTGCATGTTATTTGGCATAGATGAACTTGCAAGTGATAAATGTTACCGTTTTTATAGGCTTTAAGAACCTATACTACATAAACACTGATGAAATTACCACAGGGCCACACAGGGAGGCTGCGTGTAGGGTGGACTTTTCCACAGTTTGAATGAGTTTTCCCTCCAAATTTCACATTGAAGCCTCATCCACACTGTGGGATGAAGACGTGGGGCCTTTTGGGAAATGACCAAGTCAGAGGGCTCCAGCCTCATGAAAGACTAGGATCCTAGAGAGGGGTGGGGGAGACTAACTAGGCCCTCCTTTACTCTTCTACCTCCCCGTGCACCAGACACCAAATGCTGATGCACTGGCCCTGAACTTCCTTGCTTCCTGAACGGTGGAAAATAAATTTCTATCACTTATAAATCACACAAACTTGATGATTTTATAATACTAGCACAAACGGACTAAGACAATCTTTTTTAATATTAGAAGTCCTCCTACTCTGACAGCACTCTTTAGTGTTGCTTGGTTATTTGCAGTGATTAACTGCTTAACGTTAACGAGTGAACCTCTGGATAAATAAGCCAGAGTTTTCACTGTTTGCTAATTTTCATCATCCAAATACTCCCAGCATGGCCAGTTTCAAGGTACCCACGGTTTAACAAACAATTTGTATAATTCCTGAAAAAATAACAGTGAACTCTCGCCTTGGGGGTTCATTCTGTATGGCCCATCGAGACCACAGGTCTCCAGCATGAGATATCGTAGGAGTGCTACGCAGAGGCAGCTGCCAGAGATCTTCCAGTCCACAGGATGACAAAACGCTTCCTGTGGCCAGGCCTCACCTGTCACCTGTTTTTATGTGGCTTGTGAGTTAATAATGGCTCATACCTTTTCAAATAATTCAAGAAAACTGGAAGAGATAATATGCTATCACACATAGATAACATAAAATCTAAACTGCTTCGTCCATAAATGAAGCTTTATTAGAACACAGCTGTATTTATTGGCTCACGATTTAACCATCACTGCTTTTATGCTACCTAGCAGAAGTGACCACTAGTGACATTTTTTTGTTAGACAATCCTAAAATTATCTCTCAGTCTTTAGTAAGGTTTTTGTGGCCCTTGATCTAGCCTATGATTTGCTACTTAAAAAACAATTTTTGTTTCCACATATAATTTTGTGTTGAGCTCCAGCATACTAGGCAGAGAAAACAGAGCAGCGTCTGGTTGGTGTATGCAGTGGAGGGGTCCACAATCCCACCCTCTGGCCTGCAAGGGGCCCGAAAAATTCTCCTGTAGCTGCGTTCCCTAAACTCCCTCCAGCGGACCTGAGGATCCACAGACCGAACTCAGAATTTCGGGTCAGCACCGCCGCTCTTAGAGCCTCCATGGTGACACAAGGGAAGGCCCCGCCCGGCTCGTTTGCACAGGCAACTTGTGTCCAGAGAGGCACAGAGA
>NW_004955511.1:2848521-2856481 GCF_000276665.1 Chinchilla lanigera | reverse complement strand
TTTAGCTCAGCGGCAAAAGCGCCTGCCTGGCAAGCGCAAGGTCGTGAGTTCAGTTCCCGGTACCGGAGAAAAACCAAAAAAAAAAAGAAAAATATCAACAAAATGACTGGAATAAATCCACACATTAATAATAAATCTGAACATACATGATATTTTTTACCAATTAAAAGATGTAGATTTACTGACTGGATTAAAAACAAACCCAACAGTATACTGCCTACAAGAAACACCTCAACTATTAAGATTCACAGAGATGAATAATAAAGGGATGAAAATGGTATGCCAAGCAAAAAGTATGCCAAGCAAGTGGAAATTAAAGTAGCTATACTTGTACAAAAAAGTCCACATTAAGACACAACAATAAAAGACAAAGAAAACCACTATCAAGAGATCACTTCATCAAGAAGATATAACAACTATAAATCTATGTACAGCAAATATCACAGCACCCAATTTTCCAGAACAAATGATTAGGCATAAAAGGAGATATAGACTATCATATAATAATGGAGACTTCAGTATCCCAAGTTTTTTAATAAAGAGATCACACAGACAAAACATCAACAACACAACAGCACAGTTAAATTACACAATTTATCAAATGGATTTAGACATCTATGTCTACTTTATCCAATATTTTCAGAACATGTATTCTTTTCACCAGATCAGGGAACTTTTTCCAAAATTGATTATATTGTATGTCACAAATCAAATCTGAAGAAATAAAGAAAGTTGAAATAATATGCTGTGTCTTCTTAGATCACAAATGAATGAAGCTAGAATTCAACAGCAAAAGAAACTGCAGAAATTATACAAAAATGTGGAGATGGATGAGAAACTCTTTTGAACAAACTAGCTCATTAAAGAAGACAGAGTTACTTTAAAATTTTTAAAGTTTAAAAATTCATAAATGAAATAAAAATACAAACAAAACGTCAAAACTTGTGGGATACATCAAAAGTTTACTAAGACAGAAGTTTACAGTAATGCATGCATTTGTTAAATAAAATAAAGCATTCTCAAATAAAAACTTATGGTGCATCTTAGGATTCTAGAAAAGCAAGAACATTTAGACAACAGAAAAATTAAAGGGCATACAAAAAGGGAAGTAGGAAGTCAAATCATCCTGCTTTGTACATGATATTGTTCTATGAATACAAAAACATAAAACCTTTGTCTAAAACTGTTAGAATAGATAATTGAATTCAGTAACAGATCCTGATACAAAAATCATCATATAAAAATTGGAAGTGTTTCTATACATCAATAAATGAATGTGCTGAGAAAGAAATCAAGGAAACCCTGTTCACAACAGCCTGGAAAAATCAAACAAGGGGAAACAAAGAAAGGAAAAATGGAAAAAATATATGGATACACAAGATAGTTAACATTGTTATATGGCTAGTTTCTCTTAGTTCATTAAAAAGAAAATTTTGTGCTAATATTGCATAGATAACATATCATCCCTATATCTTCTACTCTGAACAACTACTAGGAAGACAACGGTACACAATGTATCAACTAATGTAACTATCCTACTGACCTGGTTTGAAACTTGGTTTCATTGTTATATTTATCTTTTTTTCTCTCTAAAATAAAAAAAATAAAAATCAAATGAGATACAGCAGAAAAAAGTTAAGAATGTAAGAGACCTGTACATTAAAAGTTACCAAACAAAAATGAAGAAAGAAGTTGAAAAACAGAAGAACCTGCCAGTAATATTAGCCTTTAAAATATTAACTATCAATACTTCCATATACCATTCACCCCAAACTTGGTCAGGTAAGCCTAAAAATATAGACTACTGACTTTAATTCTTTGGCCAGTAGATCAAAGAGTTATATAGCTAGATAAAATAGTATTTTTACTTTTAGTATTTTGAGGACTCACCACACTAATTTTTGGAGTGGTTGTACTGCTTTACATTCCAATCAACAGTATAGAAGAGTTCCTTTTTGCCTACACCTTCAGTAGAGCTCGCTATTTTTTGTATTCTTGATGATAACCATTCTGACTGATTAACCTAGATTTTTAAATTTTGTGTTGAGACAGTCTTATTAACTTGTCCAGGCTGGCCTCAAATTTGTAATCCTCTTCCTTCAGCCTCCTGAGTAGCTAAAACTACAAGAATATGTATATTTGTAGGAATAGGTAGAGGTATATAAGTATGTTTTTTAAGAGAATGTTTTAATTTTGTAACATATGTAATCACTATCACAAAAGGGGGGTTTTCCCAGGTTAGTTTCTTATTTCAGTTTTATTGAAGCAAATTTATTTCATATCTATAGATCCTTCCTAAGAGTATGCTTCAAAGTATTTATCATCATATATAATTTGTCTGAAAATAGAAATTTATTCTTGGAGAAGCCTAAAATGCTAGGCCTTACTAAGGCTCCTCTTAGAGTTACTCCTAGAGCAATTTTCAAAACTCTGAAGACAGCTCTTGTGTTTAAAATTCAGTTCTTTCTGCTGCCCTAAATGGAATCTATACAACCCAATATGCCTTACATTCTTTCCATCAACCAGAAACTTCAAAGTCTAATTCATTTTTTTGTTTCTGTACAAATATACATCTTGAGTCAGATGCCTGAAATATATATATATACTCTTTGTATTTCATTCAAGTTAATCCTTCTGTGTGCCCCTGAAAAGGTCTCACCTTTGCACTGTTTTTACATCTTGCAGTCATTCAAAAAAATCTAAAGCACACTGTCGATACAATAGTCAGTAGATTAAATCGTTCACAAAAATCATGACTTGTGCTTTCCCTGTTAACTACAGAAATCAAGACAGCTCAGATGATATTGAGCAGATCTGTGATACTTGAAAGCACTTTAATACAATCTTCTCGTTAATGGACAGTTAAGAAATCCCAACACAGAAAGTCTCTTTCTGCTCCAACCAGTTCCAAGCTGAGCATTTCTCTTCCACTTACTGCTATTTCTAGAATTTACACTCAGATGATGGTCATGAATGTCTTTGGAGACACAGCTATCTACTTACAGGGAACTATTTGAATCAAAATTTTCTTTTATTAAGCCTTACTTCTATTGCCATAGAGATATCCTGAAATCAATTCCCAAACACCATCTCATAGGGAAAATCAGTCTATATTTCAAATAAGAGAGTGTAGATACAGGTAAGATTAAATACGTAGATCACACAAAAAACCAGTTCCGGTTCTGTGGATTGGGTCTGTAGTACTCTAACACGTGGAAAGTGACTGACAGTGACCTCTAGACCAAGCCCAGAGTGACAGTAACCAAGAAAGAGAAATCACAACCTTACAAGTACCAGGAAGTGAATTCCACCTACAACCTAAAAAACCTGAAGACCTCAGACGTAAAAAGAAACTGAAGCACCTCCCAACTCTTCCATTTCAGTCTTAGGAAGCAGAAAGCAGGTAATAATAACCTAACTTCTGACTCATGGAAATTACCATATTTGTATTAATTTAAGCTTCTAAATGTGTGGTTAGTTGTTTTCCAGCAACAGAAAATTAATTCATGTGCTTCTCCCCTGTATTTCTTGTGAACTAGATGTTAAGTTTAAAGCAGGATCCAATAAATTGCCTTTTCTTTAAAGGGTCAGATAGTGAATATTTTAGGCTTTGCAGGCCAAGTAATCTCTGTCACAATTATTCAAGTTCCCCATTGTCATGAGAAGGTATCCACAGGCAACAGATAAACTAATGAGGGTGGCTGTGTTACAATAAAACTTTATTTACAAAAACAAGTGGCAGGCCCGATTTGGACCATGGGCCATATGCTGCTGAACCCTGGGTTGATGTATATATAGTATCTGTGTACTATATATTTCAGGCTGTGGCACATGGTCAGTTATAATGCTTTTAAAAATTATTAATAATTCCCCACAATGAAGGTATTTAGTATGCATTGCAAAGTGTCATATGCTGGGTAGCTTTTAAACAATGGAAATGTATTTCACGTAGTTCTGGAAGCCAGGAAGGCCAAGATCAAGGCACTAGCTGATTCCGTATCTGGTGAGGACCCATCATGTCATTCACAGATGGCAACTCTTAGCTGTTTTCATATCATGGATGGGGCCAGGCAACTCTCTTGGGGCTCTTTTACAGGGCACAAATCCCATTCAAGAGACCTAATAATCACTTCCCAGAGGTGCAACTCCTAATACTGCCACAGTGATTTTGTTTGACCAAGGTGTTTAGGATAGCATCCCTGCTCATACCTGAAAAGTGTTGCTGATAGCTGTAGTGATCTCATCCACACCCGCTGGTCCCTGCTTTCCTAACCAGCCCTCTTACACCACTGCACATTATCAAGGCAAATTTAGTCAGAGAAAATCAAATTGACTTGTGCAGGCTCCAAAGAGCCCCAGGAGAGAGACAGTTCTATCTGACTGCTCGGGGAATTAAGAATCTTATGAACAAGAGCTGCAGCCCATTTGGAGGACAAAGCAAGAATGTGCCTTCAGGGAAAGTCTCTTCTCAGGGCTGCACCTAAAGTATCTTAGCCCCCGCCTACCCCCACCATGAAAGAATTTCACAGAGAGGTGGAAGTAAGGTGGTGGCTGACAGAAGTTTATTTTTCACAAGTCTGTGAGTGAGGAGAGTCGGGTAACAGAGGAGAAAATATCCTGAGGAGAGAAACAGGAAAGGCTCTGAGAACTGATAGAGAAGCGTGGGAAACAGCAGCATGGAGAACGGGAAGGTAACAGGGAAAAGCACAGGGCAGTCACGAGGGCTGGGTACCAGCACACAGAAGGGCAGCCAGAGAGTGCATTTGGCCCGGTAATAGCCGCCGACTGGCAGCCCTCAGGGCAGGAGTCATCCACAGTTCACACAAGCTTCAAGGCCGGTTCAGAGATTCCATCCAAGATTAGCTCCTCCTGCCCCAGAGAAGAAAGTTAACGTCGTGTCCAGAAAACGCTCAGAGAGCCACAACCAGAAGCCAAGTGAGAGCCATCCTATTACCAGAAAGTAGAAAATTCAGAGCAGTCACAGTTGCAGGTTCCTGCGGACTCACTGGCAGAGTGGGAGAAAACCACATGACACAGTCGTGGCTGAGGAGAGACCGACACAAGGCCACCAAGTGCTTGAGCAGCAGGGAGTGCAGGTTGGGATGGAGAAGAGGAGTGACAGCAGTCAGTGGTCCCACCTCCAGGCGGATGAGCAGGATCAGGGATGCGGAAAGAGTCAAGTCTGCCGGGGCCAAGTGGGACAAAACACTGGATTCCTGTGCTTCTCTACCAGGCCAAGCACCACTGGCTTGACACTCCCACTCCATGCCCTGCATCGTCCTGGGTGTACCTAAGGGATGTGTGCTAAGGCCCTGGGCACACAGACTGTAGACAGCTGGCCTGAATATATGCCCACCTGGCACAGCCCATGTCAACCAGAAACATGAGCAATAAGAAACTTGCTGTGGCCCAGGCAATGACCACCCCACTGGACATGCAGACCAAGGGCCCCTGCAAAGATGTCTCCAGTCTATACCTCAGCTCAGAGGAACTGCCCACTCATGTCTTATCTATGTTCTTCTCTTACCTTCACCTCTTCTATTATTTCTATTTTATTTTTCATTACTTTTTTCTGACTTTTATTTCATGTATTATATTTTAATAGGATTCTCCCAGATTTCTTCTTCCTTGTTCCCTTTTGCATTTTTACTTTCATTGATTTTTAACCTTTTAGTTTGATATATAATATTTTGCTCCCCTCTTTTCTGTTGTTACCGGAGTTGTGGTTGGTGTGGTTTTCATGGATTTCCTGTATTTCTACATCTGATTTATTTTTACATTGGTTCCATGGTGTAATGGTTAGCACTCTGGACTCTGATTTACTTTTACATTGAGGTGTCACTGTTGTTTGTTTTCTTCCTTCTGAGCGGAGCTGAGGATCAAGCGTGGGACCTTGAGCACACTGAGTGGGGGCTTTGCTACTGAGCTACAACCACAGCACAATTCAAATTGCACTTTCCCTCAGATGTGACCTGGTCCTTCTCAATCCACAGTGGGCATTCCAACTTTAAGAATAGGAGAGATAAAAGCATTGAAGTATTCATGGTTAAGGAGAGGGAAGAAGTCTATTCCCAGACATCCACCCTTACAGCAACAACACAGAAATAACCCAAGGATTGTAGACACTAGACCTATAAGGGATCTCAATATAATTCACTCTCATGTCCTGCACACAGCACATTGTGGACAAGGCTAGAAGAGCAAGCACAGAAGTACACCCATTACACCCTGCTGTCTACAACCATCTGCCTGAAACACCAGACAACATCACTCCTGTGACACCTACAGAGGACCCTCAGATTCCATTAGAGCACCCACTGTGTCAAAACTCACCAATAGCAGCCAGAAAAGTCACAGGGAAACCACATTATTTAGTCCTTTTGGAATTAGATTCAACACTATTATTAAATTCAACACTACACTACAAACCAAGAGCCCAAGGCACATAATCAAAAGAAGACTCTCAAATAAAGTGAAAGAGAACAGCATACTGTTATGGCTTGTGTCTGTGTGTCCCTCCGCAAAGATGCCTCCAGTCATGGGGCGGGCTTTTAGAGTTTATTATTGATTGGGTGCTCTGATTGTTTTTGACTATCTTCTGCCACCATGAACGGTTGCCCTCTGCCATGTGCCACTCTGCCTTGGAGCCAGCCAAGTATGGGTTGAAACCTCCACGAACTGTGAGCTAAATAAACCTTTCCTTCCTTAATTTGGGGTGTCAGGTATTTTGTCTCAGCAACAAAAGTAACTGAGACACATACCAACAGATCCAAAAATATCAACATAAAAATATAAAAAATAGACAACAGAACTCCTCTAAATTTTTTAATTCTCTAGTAAATGATTCCAATTCCAGCAGAGGAAATGCTAGACAAAGAATTAGAAACAATATTTTACATGATTAATCAATTCAGAAAGGGTACCCCAAAAAAAGCTGAATTAAGAAAGACAGTGCAGGATATGAATGAGCAATTCAATAAAGAGAGATTCTGAAAAAGATCCAAACAGAAATCTTGGAAATCAGGAGCCCTGGGCTGGGGATATAGTTCAGGAGCACAAGTGCCTGCCTAGCAACCACAAGGTCCTGAGTTCGATTCCCAGTACCAAAAAAAGCAAAAAAAAAAAAACAAACAAAAAAAAGGAAGTCAAACCCAAATAGAGGTCAAATTTTAAAAAAACTCAGTTGAAAGTCTTACCACATGACTTGACCAACCAGAAGACAGAATACCCAAGCTTAGACACAGGTGTGATGAATTATCACACTTATTCAGTAATAAAATAAGAATTATTAGAATTTACAAGACCTGTAAGATATGACTAAAAGACTAAATATGTGAATTATAGATAAGTAAAATTATAAACTGAAGACATAGAAATCTATTCAGTGAAATAATAGCAAAAATTTCCCAAATCTTGGGAAAGAGATAGATATCCAGGTGTAGGACGCATTTAGATCCCCAAATAAACATGGTCAAATGAGAAACCCTCCACATCACAAAATCCTAAAATTGCCAGAAATACAGAACAAAAGAAGAATATTGAGAGGTGTAAGAGAGAGCTAATAAGACACTTATAAAGACAAACTCATCAAATAAAAGCAGATTTTTCAGCAGAAACTCTGAAGGTTAAGAGGGTATGGAATGATATATTTCAAGTCTTAAAAGAAAGTAACTACCAATCTAGATTACTATCTGTAGCAAAGTTATCCTTCAAAATCAAAGGAGAATCAAAGACTGTCCTATATAACCAAAAGCTAAAGGAATTCATGACCCCAAACCAGTATTACAGAAAATACTTAAGAAAATCCTACACACAAAAGAGGAAGCAAGAGAACATGATTATGAGAGCACAAGAAAAGAATAAATCTCAATAAGATACTAGCAAATAGAATGCAGCAAATTATCAAGAAAATTATACATCACGATCAAGTTGGATTCATTCCAGGAATGCAAGGTTGGTT
>NW_004955511.1:2837964-2845986 GCF_000276665.1 Chinchilla lanigera | reverse complement strand
AAAAAAAAAGAAAAGAATAAATCTCACTAGAACTAGAAGAGTACATAAACAAATTAGGAGAATTAGGAAAGAGCCAAACATTATCAATTCAATAATCATAAAGCCCCCAAGACAAATAAGAGAGAAAGAAATGGACATAGATTATTGAAATAAGAAAAATAAAAGCAACAAAATGACAGGAAAAAGAATATAAATTTTAATAATAATCTTGAACATAAACGGCCTTAATTTTTCAGTGAAAAGACACAGACTGGTTGAGTAGATTAAAACACAAGACCCAACAATCCACTGGCTACAAGAAAATGCACTGGAAAAGATATACATAGACTAAAAGTAAAGGGATGAAAATGATACTAAATGAAATATGGAACCAGGTAAGTGTAGTCATACTTGTATCCTACATAATAGACATCAGGCCAAAACCTGAGTCATGTGATGGTTAACTGTGTTGTCAGTCTGAATAAGAAATGCCAAGTTGATTGGCTTAACATAGTTCTGGGTGCATCTGAATGACGGACTTACTGAAGAGGCAACACCCACACTGGGTGTGGGTGGCACCAACCAACTGGCTTGTAGCCTGGATGAAATAGAAAGGGAAAAAAGAAGGAAGTCTCACTTCTGCTTTGGAGGAGCTCCAGTCTTCACCACTGCCTTTGGATGCCCATCTCCAGGCTTCCTGTGCAGACCCTTCAGCCTTGCAGCACATACCCTTTAGCTTCCTGACATGGACTCACATGGAATTCTGCGCTTGACTTGACCGACCAGAAGTCATTTAAGGCTTGAGCTCCAAGCCTTCAGTTTCTGACTGGGCCCTGTGGATCTCCAGCACAGACAGGCCTTTTGTACTCTTCCACACCTGACTCTGCAGGCAACTACTGTGAGCCTACCTTGTAAATCCAGATATGTCTTATATTAAATCTGTTCCTCTAGTGAACACTGACTGATGCAGCTGCTATATAATTATAAAGAACATAATCCATCAAAAAGGTATAATGATTGTAAATATGTATGCACTGTACAGCTGAACATCCAATTTTATAAAACAAACAAAATAACACAGAGGGACAGATAGGCCTCAGTACAGTAATAGTGGGAGATGTTAGTACAACATTCTCATCAATAAATACATTATTCAGACAAAATTCAATCCATAGCAAACATCTTTTTTTTTTCTTTTTTTTTATTAGTACATATTTGCTATTCATGCCGTTTGCAGTCATCTTGGGGAGTGGTTACAGGTACACATTACAGTTTGTTTCTTTTTTTTAACTCTCTTCCTCTACCCCTCCCCAACCCCATTGGTTCTCCATCCCCTTTTTCATACTTGATATCATTTGTCTTAGCTCGTGTTATGGCATGTAATGTTTACATTAACTGAGGTTAAAAAAAAAAAAAAAAAAAAAACATTAACTGGGGTTACTGGGTTCCTGTGCATGGTGCATCTTTATTCCTCTCATTCCCTCTTCCCTCATCATCACTCCTCACCCTTGTGCCCTTGGATCACTTCCCTATTGCAAGAGACCCATCCCCTTGTCCCCTTCTATCCATCCCTTACCATTTTCTTTGTTTGTACTTTGCCTCGCTCAACTGAGAGATACCATGTGGTATTTAAGATTGTGTGTCTGACTTATTTCTCTCAACATTAGATATTCCAGGTACATCCATTTTCCTATAAATGTCTCAAATTTTTCATTCTTTGTAACCAAGTAGCATTCCATTATATAGAGATAAAACATTTTCTTTATTCAATCATCTGCTGATGGGTATGGAGGCTGCTTCCAGGATTTAGCTATTACGAGTTGTGCTGCTGTAAACACTGGTATGCACGTATCATTGTAGTATAATAACCTAAGCTCTTTGGGGAAGATATCCAGCAGGGAGATCATTGGGTCATATAAAATTTCTAGTTCCAGGGTTGTTTTTTTTTAAATATGGAACGCTTCAGGAATTTGCGTGTCATCCTTGAGCAGGGGCCATGCTAATCTTCTCTGTATTGTTCCAGTTTTAGCACATGTGCTGCTGAAGCGAGCACTCTAGTTTCAGTTCTTTAAGAAATCTCCAGACAGGGGCTGGGGATTCAGCTCAGCGGCAAAAGCGCCTGCCTTGCATGCGCAAGGTCGTGAGTTCAGTTCCCGGTACTGGAGAAAAACCAAAAAAAAAAAAAGAAATCTCCAGACTGATTTCCATAATAGTTGTACTAGTTAACATTCCCACCAACAATGCAGAAGGAGTCCTTTTTCACCACAGCCACACTAGAAGTTGTTATTATTTAATTTCCTAATACTTGCCATCCTTTCAGGAGTAAGATGGAATCTTGGGGTTCCAACATCACAGCAAATAGAAAACAAAAATAATTTCTTCTAAAGTCAGGAATGAGTCAAGGATGCCCAGTCTCACTAATTTCATTCAGTATAATATTTTAAATTTTAGTCAGACCAACCAGGCAAGAAAAAGAAATAAAAAGGGATACAGATATGAAAGGAAGAAACCAAACATTTCTGTTGGCAAGTGGTATGATTCTACACTGACAGTACCCTAAAGATTCCACCAAACTCACAGGGCTGGTTTTTAAACATTTAACAAAGCAACAAGACACAAAATCAGCGTACAGAAATGAGGAGCTTTTAAAGACACCAGTAATGAACTGACTGAGAAAGAAATCATGAAAACAATCCCATTCACAACAGCCTCAAAATAAATAAATAAATAAACAAACAAACAAATAACAGGCGTAGGGACAAACCTCCTCCAGGGAGTAAAGGACCTCTGCAGTGAAGATCACAAAACAATGGAGAAAGTAATTGAGGACGACACTAGGAGATGGACAGGCTTCTCGAGTTCATGGATTGGAAGAATAAATGCTGTTACACTGGCCTTACTACCCAACAGCATCTGCAGAGTCAATGCAGTCTCCAAAATATTAATGTCATTTTTCACAAAGCTAGAAAAAAAAATCCCAAAACTTATATGGAGCTACACACCAGACTGTAAACAGCAAAAGTAATTTTAAGAAAAAGGAGCAACCCGTCACCTGATTTGAACTCAATACCTGATTTCAAAATATTCTGCAGAGCCATAGTTACACACAGGGAGCTATTGCAATCAAAGCACACCACAGAACAATGCCAGGGAGTGGAGGACCCGGAAATAAATCCACTCACGGGGGTCGGGGGAGGGTTTCAAACACTCTGCAGCTCAACAACAGGAGCCTCTGCCAGAAACCAACAAGCGGCTCCTGCAGATGCCGCCTGCCCAATCTCTGCACGACCATGCTGTAGCGCAGGGCAGGGAGCTGGCGGGATCCCAGAGCCCTGGGTTCCACTTCCTGTGGTGGCTGGGGAAATCACCGCAGCTTCCGGTCTGGACCATCCTGCGGGCTGGAGGGGAAACAACCTGAGGATGTTTCTGACACTGTTGTGTCGTGGCTGCACACACCTGCCCTCAGGTGCTGTGCTGCGCCTTTCTAGACCACAGCTGCATTTGTCTCAGAGGCCGGGACTGCTGTCCACACCGTCCATGTGCTGTGAGAGGGCTTTGCTGTGCAAACAGAGTTTGACAACCCCCTGTTGGATCCAGAATTTGCCTGTCACAGAAGACGAAACTGAGGCCCAAGAAAGAGCCATGACTGACACAGGATGACTCAGAAAACTCCCACCAGAGCTGGGAATAGGACTCAGACCAAAAGACTGACACTGAGCCCTTAGGCTAGCTCTCCATTGGGCACCACTGTGCCTATGACACAAAAGCGTGCTGTCCCCAGGGTCGGCCACACCTGAGAGAAGCCCGAGGACACAGACCCAGAAAAGTTTGTTTTGATGGCCTTGTTTTTCAGGCTCTCCCTGGAGACCTCAGGCCTCTGCGGTGCATCACTGGATTAATTCTGGCCATGAAGATGCTAGGGTGGGAGCAGCCCAGAGGCCTGGGAGCAGAGAACCCGACTCCTTCATAAACACAAGACCTAGCGCAGGGGCCCCATAAGAAGAGAAGCATCCGGGGCAAGGCCCGCCTCTGGCTCCCACGCACTGAGGCTGTCTCTGCCAGGCCCCTCAGCTGAAAGGTCAGGAAAGGTAGTAGCTGCTGATGCAGGAGTTGAGGCTGGGAGCGGCCAGGCCTGGGCAGGAGGCGTCTCCGAGGGCAGAGAAATCTGACGTGGGGTCCAGTGGGGCAGAGCCTTAGGTGTGGCCATGCTCACGCTTCTTCTTTTTGGGGTCTCCTGGAAGCCCCAGCAGGTCCTCCTAGAGATCCCTGGAGGGAGCAGACACAGATGCTCTGACCGTGGAATGAAAGCCACCTACCAACGGGCAAGGACAATCCTCATGTCCCGTCCTGTGGTCCTTGTGGCCCTGCTCTCCGTGGTGCCCACAGTGAACGCAGCCTGGACCGCTGGCTCCCTGCCCACCATCAGACCCTCGGACGTCTTCTCCACAGAGGGAGCTGTGCTAATTGGAGCTGTGACCCCCATCCATGCAGTGATGCACCAGCCCCAAGTCAACTTCCAGCAGCCTCCGGAGCAGCCACTGTGCACACAGTAGGTCATGTCCTCATTCCTGGGGGGCAGGGAGAAGGGAGCAGCCCTCCTGATCACTGTGGGCACCTGGGGACCCTAAGTCTCCAGGGAGCTCCTCAGGCAGCAAGCCCCTCTGTTCATGAGGTCTTTTCAGGTTCTAGAGGTGTTAGAAGCTGGATTCAGCCCAACTCTTTCCCCAGCACTGAGTAACCAACAGGTCAAGTCCCTTTTGCTCTCTGGGCATCGAGGGGTCACCATGCCTTGCTCTGGTGGGGCAGAGGCCAGAGCTCAGCAGCCTGAGCAGGGAGAGATTTCGGAGTCACGGCAGCAACAGCTACGGTGAGAGGCAGCTACAGGAGCGATGGGCACGGGGAAGTCAGCCCCAGGCTCACCCTGCCCGCGTCTCTCACCCGTGAGTCTAGCTGTCAGGAAGAGCTGGACCATTTCCCAGGCGAAACCAGTTTCAATCCAGACTCCCGCCTAGGACCTGCAGGTTCTATCCAGAAAAATGCCCAGGAGGAATGCAGCAGATCCCTGGGTCATCTGGCCGTGTCTGTCTGATTTCCTCCCGCCTGAGTCACAGCCAAGGCATCTCATGTGTCAGCCACACCCACTCGCAGCTCTGTGCTTCTGGTGTGGCTGCTCGTCCCTGCAGCTGTCTGCCCGCCTAGGCCTGTGGATTAGACTCAGAGTCTCCACAAGTGTGTCTCGCTGCATGGAAGGGCCCACCCCTGTGCCCATCTGAGTCCTCCCTCCCAGCCTGAGCCTTCTGTGCAGCATCCACTCCATGCTCACTGCCAGGTGCCAGCCTGAGTGTGTGAACCGATGCTGTCGGCCTGCCGGCCGCACTTTCAGCCTCTCTGCAGGACTGTGGGTCGGGTCGCACACCTCTCACTTTCGGTATCTATGTCCAACAGCAGCCACTGTCCGTGGCCCGCTGCATGTGCATCTGCCCTTTCTGAAACCCTCAGTGTCCTCTTGAAGGCTTCCTTCTTTAAGGGCTTGTCAGGGCTTGAATTCCATTCACTGCCACACTCTCAGCCTCGCTCTTCCTGCGGAGAGTCCCTAGCCGGCCTAGCGCTGCTCCTGAGCACATTACTGACCAACATCATGCGCCCCCATCCTTTCTCCTCCCTCAGATTCAAGAGCCGCTTTTTCCTGAATGCACTGGGCCTTCTCTTTGCTGTGGCTGAGGCTCAAGGGGACCCAGCCTTCCTGCCCAACCTCACCGTGGGGCTGCAGATACACGACTCCTGCATCTCGGGGACCCAGGCCTTGCGCAGCACCCTGGCTCTGCTGTCCGGCCAGCTCCGGCCCACGCCCAACTTTAGCTGTGGTCCCCAGCGCCTGCTCCTCGGGGTGATTGGGGGGCTGACCTCGCCCGAGTCGGAGCCCATGGCTGAGCTTCTGTCCGTGTACAGAGTCCCTCAGGTGAGAGAGATACGCGGAAAGAGGAGTCGCTTAGTGAAAGATGCTCCTTATTACAGTGGGGCCAGCCCTGACAAACCCATCACAAATTGAAACGTGTGTTCCTTACACCTGGCCTACCGAGCCGTCTGACTTAGAGAAATGGCTATGGCAGGGTCTCTGTGTTTACCCTCGTGAGTGCGTGGCTGACCTGGAGTTGCAGCGGACGCTGCCCAGCCTCACAAGAAAACATCGTTCCGTGCATCACTAGCCCAGGAAAAGGTCAAACCTCAAAAACTTAAGTATACCATCTACCAAATGCCTAGCCCCTTCACACCACTGCACGGTCCCCAAGCCCTACGATGAGCCATAGTAACTCAGGGACCGTCCTAGGTGCACAAGTACAAGTGCGACCTGGCAAAAAGATCAAGGTTATTCCCTTATAAAAGTCGCTGCCCTGGGCTGGGATTTTCCCACCTACAGAATCAGAAGTGGGCACTGGGCCAGCTGGTTGCTTCCCTGGTGCTGACCACTGACTGGTGCTGATCCACGGTGATGCTTTTCTGACCTGCAACAAAATTACACAAAAATGATGCAGGGGCACACATATCAATGTGAGGTCACTACCATCCTTAAACAGTGGATTTATTTCTCAAAAAGAAATATTTATGGCAAAATAAAAAGTTGACACACTTAAGCCAAACTCCCCTATTGTTCTAGCAATTTGTTGAGTAGTGTGAGATGCACCCAGCTGAGGACCCGCGGAGACCCTTCACGGTCCAGCAGCCCATGAATCTAGCTCTGATGACAGCCTCCCAGCCTTGCGCTTGGGCTAGGATGATCTCCTTTGCTCTCTCCTCTATCCTTGTCAGAAATCTGGGAAGTTGTACAAATAACAAGTCACAAGGCTGGATTTCTTAATGCTTCAATGAAACTAGCCTAACTTGACTTCTATTTGATCTACAATACACCCTAAATCTACTAGGCAAAGAAGCAGTACTTATCAAATTCTTTCTCTCTGGAGAACTGGTTTTTTTCTTTCTCCTGCACCCTAAAAGGAAGGCAGGGTGACCTAACTGTGGTCTTTAAAACTAACTCCTAATAATATTAAATTATTGTTATTGAAAAAAATGACAACAAAAGTACATGCTGAATTATCAGTCATTATCCTTCCTGTGTGGCTTCTAAATAGCAAATAAGAGACTTTTATTTTACCCAGGTCTAGACTGTCTATAGGACTCAAAGTCCTCAATCCAGCTGCCCTGCAGCAGGAGGGCTCAGTCCTCTCCTCTTTGCCCTTGAAAAGGAGGCTCTCGGAGAGGGATACACAAGTAGGACCCTGAGGCATTCCTGTTTCCAAGGAGGTGAGGGCACAGGGTGGAGGACACCACGGCAGGGAGCTGGAGAAGGAGCAGGAGAGGCCAGCAGCTGAGCTGAGGCTTCCACAGAGAAGCCGCCACTGCCAAGCCCTGGCTAGGCACAGCAAAGTGCACCAAACTTCCACTCCTGCCAGACGCCTCTGAGGGCTCCTGGTGGGAGGCACAGGGCAGGGCGTTGGTAGCGCTCAGACTTCTGGGGCCCCCACTGCAGAGGAGGCTGCAGAACCCACCTGCGCAGGGAGGCAGGGAACACCGCACACGCTCCACACTGCGGCCGCTGCCGGCCTGGTTCCGGTTATTCTGCTCCCGTACAATCTCCCACTGATCCTGCCACGTCACTGCGTTCTCCTAATCATAGAAGACTATAACAGCACAAATAACACAGAGGGCACCTCATTAATTTTGTTAGAACACTTTAAGCTTTCGTGTACTATTTCTATTATTACACTTCCATTTAATAGCCTTTCTGCCTTTGTCCTTTCCTGGATTTTCGGCACTTGACTCATTTTCATCCAGCTCACTGTACCCTTCTGCTGTTTTGGAAGTCCATGTGTTGCTTTTATCTTCTAACGTGTAGTCGAGATTTTAATCCACATGATTCTTTGTCGCTCAAGCAATGTCAGCAGTAATACTCTGCAGAGACAAAACCCTCAGCACCTCTCAAACTCTGCTCCTCCCCGTGGAAAGCAGAGATAAACACTGGCCACTGCACTCTCAGAGAAAGAGGGT